>NW_026858207.1:0-44162 GCF_026571515.1 Ruditapes philippinarum
CTGGATACTTTTTGAAAATTTTATTTTCCTTTTTTAAATTTGCAGAAATTGCTTTTTTTTCCCTTTTAAATGATCTTCAAAGAAAAGGAAGCCCAAATTTTTTAAAAAACCCTATGGAAAACCAAAAACATTAAAAAACCTTTTTTCACATTTTGAAGGAAAGTTTCCTTGGGGCAAAAAAATCAAAAAACAAATAAACTTTAAACGGAAAATTAGACTTTTTCCAAAAGGTTCCATTTGTTTTTTGCAAAAAGGTTTTGCCCTTTTTTAAAAAATACCCCCCAGGGGTTTTGGGTGCACCTTCTTTTCACAGTTTTTTATTTATGGTCCATTTTTATAGATTTACCCAAAATTTAAAAAATTTTGCTGGAAACCCAAAAAAAAAAACCCACCCCCGGGTTTTCGAAAGGGGGAAAAGTCTTTTCCAAGGAATTTCCGGGAAAAAAGAAATTTAAAAAAATTTTTTGGCCGGGAAAGGGGAAATTTTTAAACTTTCCCTCAGGGACTTTATGCTTCCTTTAACGTAACATTCAGAAATGTAAAGTAGAAAGTGGCCGCATAATGAGATGGGCATTATTTCTACAGAACTATAAGTTTAGAATAGTAGCTGTGAAAGGAAAGGACAACGTGTGTGCAGATTACCTAAGTAGACTAGATACCTGAAAAGAGACATTGTAGATTATTCCTTTTGTTTGAAAACAATGGAGTGTTTTCTTGAGTAGGGGCTGTCAGAATAATCATACAGTTTTACTGTACATAGGTTTTTTTTTTTTACAACGAGTCAGCGATACACTGAAGTGTATCATATTTCAATGTACAGTTTCATTTATAAACCTGTTGCTGGGAGTGTAAAATTTATCTACATGTTTAAATGTCAGATCGTTTAAACTAGCAAATATGCGCGTTTTGAGAGAGATTTTACATCAGTTCGGAGAGACACGCTACGCTGATAGTGTGTAGCGGTTATTTTTTTATTGGGAAGAGAATTTTGTTGTTTTGAAGAGAATTTTGTTGTTTTGAAGTCAGTTTTGTTGGTTTGTTGAAGTGATTGAATATAATTGTGGTGATCTTAATTGATCAGGGTTTATTGGTTGTAATTAGTTGTTTTGGTTGTTGAATTATATCTGTTTGTGAAGATATAATTGGTTGATATTGGTTGAATGTTTGTCTGATCAAGATTATATTAGTTGATGCTTTGCTTTAAGGATATATGTAAATATTGGATGCTTTAGTTTGCTTTTCTGATGCTGATTAGATTGTGTGAAGTTAATATTGTTGGATGAATGTTTGTGGTTTATACTGTATCTTAGAGTTGTAAAAATATTCAGTTTTGTGTTCTTCATTTTGTGGTGATTTTATTGTTTTGTTAATCATAAGTTGTTTAGAGCTTGGGCTCGCCAGGTGTCTTGTTTTGTTTCGTATAAAAGACGTATACGTGAAAAGATATTTCATATAAGTGGCTGATAAATGATGTGTGTTTGTTTTGGGTGTAAATAATGATCAGAGTTCTTTGTTTTGGGTGTAAATAATAATCAGAGTTTGTTGTTTACATGTATATATTGATTTAAGATAGAAAAGAATAAAAATACCTAAAAAAAAAGATAGTGTTAACTAAACAATTACATGCTAGTTTTCAAACTGAGAATATTTCAATTTTATGTCAGGCGGTGCTGCCCAGCCTCCATATCTTGGAAATTGGTTCTAGTATTTATTGCTAAATCTTTCCTAAGATTAAATAACATCAAGGCAGACATTTCTCCTGACACCCAGTTTATAATAATGATGAATAATTTTTTATAAGATCTGAATAAATTATACTTTGGAAATGACGTCCTTTAGGGAAGGAAAACTGTTTTTTTTTCCTCATTCTCTTTGGCAATTATTTTGTCATTAAAAGATAAATATCACTTGTTCAAGTGTTTATTTTTTGCGATTAGAATGAAATGCTATTTTTCCCATTAAAAATAATGCCCCTGAAATATTGTATCACATATGGTTTCAAACAACGCTATATAAAGAGCAGCCATTTTATCCCTTCTTTTCACTGGCTTCTTTACAAAGATTAGACACAACGTATCGCCACACCAAGTCTTAGCAGCTATGCCATTTTCGCACTTCGTTATACAATAAGACAGGGCATATCAAAATTCCAAAAACAACAACGATTCAATCCATTGAAATCAATTCACATGTAGATGCCGTAAAATGAGAAAACACAACATTGGCTCTTAAACTTTAAAGTTTAAAGATTGGTGTGCTAAACACATTATCCTGATACGAATGCCATGCATTTGAAGTACTTTTATTGTCAGCTGATAATAATAGCATCTTACATCGGGTTAGAGGATATCGAAATCTCAACCCAAGGTTGATCAATTCCATGGGGAGCGAGCCTAAGTTGGGATTTCCAAATTTTCTATTCAATCCAATGATTTGTTTTCACTGACCTAACCACAAAAAACTTATAACATCCGATTATCTACTTTTTATGCGCATTACAAATTGTACGAAAAACGGGACACTTGCAAAGATTTTCTACTGATATTCAGTTATCCAGATAAAGTAAAAATGAAAATAAATTCAAATAAACTTGATCATCAAAAAGTGTATTAGCAAAACAAAATATGAATGATTACCATGAAAATGCCACAAAACCAGTGTTTATGAAGAATTAAGCATATTCTTTAAATTTCACTAACCCGTTTACCATGTCCTACAATTCAAGTTACTAAGTATACTTAACCAAATATTCAATTAAAATAAATCAAATGATATTTGTCATTAAGGAGAATGGTTATCATAACACATGAATGTTTCTTTGCAAATTATCACAATGTTTGTGTTTTTGAAGAATTTAGCTAACTTTGTAAGTGTGCTGTTTTAAGTAACATATTAATTAATAGATAGCCGGACCAATGTAGTGTTAGTCTCCTCGAAGATCGAAATATTAGTAAAAAATTCTGGAAACAAAGTGATCCCTCGGAAGCATTAATCACAACAAAATAACATAAGAATTGCAGACTCGGTTAAATTTAAGGATTGTTCTGTCTGGCTAGCGAGAATACATCGTCCCAAATACCCAAACAAGAAGCGTTTAAAAGCTGAATGTAGAGGTTCAGAATTTTCAATTTAATATATACAGGATATTTTTTGTTTCTATTTCACAGATAAGACTATTGGAAGTAAAATGTAAGTATTTTTCATTTGTTTTATGCACTTGTCTAACAATTTAAGTAATGTTACCTTAAAGTGACATTCCAAGAGAAAACGTTTAAACGTTAACACAATTGCAATTATTTATACTGTTCACCGATAATGCAGTGTCTTTACAAATGCGAAGAAAGTGTGAACAACATAACTTTTATTTCACTTCTACATGTATGACATCAACAAAAACAATGGAAACAACAAAATACAATTACTTGCTTTGCAAAGCTGTGGATTCTGTTACAATACTGTTTAAATCCCAGCTTGAACTATTTTAACAGATAAGCTGAATTATTTTACAAAATACAAGATTTTCATATAACTCTTCTAGAATTATAAGTTTTAGTTTGTTTAACATTTTTGTACATGATTTTCATAATAGATTTGTATATGTGGAAGGTTACAATACAATAAGAGCGATGTAAAAATATTTCCGGACAACATTTCGTAAAAGTAATGTAATAAGAGTGCAATCTTGGAAAGGCAAATTAGGACTTTTTGTAAGAGTAATATTCTTATTATCAAACACTTTTTTGTGCACATACCTTAGTGTATAATTGAATCATAATCTATTGCTAATATTTTCTATAAGTCGAGCGTATTTGCATGTATGTTTGCCACGGCGGTTATATTAAACTTTGTTTAAATGTTATGATTTTTACAATGAGCTAGATAAGTAATCTTTTTCCAAATATGTATTTTTATAGTACCGGTATCTATAGCAGTTATATTTTAAATAAGTCAAATAGCGAATTGCATGTAAAACAGAACCATACAATAATAAATGTAATTAATCCTTATTTTCTTCTTTTCATTTTTTCTGTATGTTATTCGAAACTTAACTGTACTGAATTAACTAAAATGCCGGTATGAAATAATTGGATTGCAAGAAAGAAAACTAAACAATCTGGATGATATAGAACTCTTTGGTAACAACTTTCATTTGAAAAAATCTCGGAATTTAAAACAACGTCCTTCAGTTGGAATTGTTCTTGTTTGGTTAAAAATATGAATTACCGAAATATATTACTGCAATATAATCAAAATTCAATCTTCTTTGTCCTTCTTTCTCTGTATCGAAAACTCATTCCAAAACTGAATCAGATCTTTTATGTGGTGTAGTTTATATTTCACCTGAGAGATCTGATTACTCTGCCGAAGACCTAGTTTTAGAGGTTAATTTAGAATTAAATAGTTTTTAAGATTAATTTTCATATCACTCTTTATTTGGTGATTAAAAAAACTAAAGATTACATAGTGTTAGGCAATGACTTTTTAACGTGCCTTATTTTCATGAAATATATGAGTATAACGCAAAAATGAAAAGAAAATAAAAATAAAAAAAACTGATCATATTGCAGAACAATACGGTAACAGATTTATTGATTTACTCCAGTTTTATAAATGTACGTAATACTGGTTTGAAAGAAGTATGTAGAATATCAGATTATTTCAGGAAATTGAAGGCAATTGAAACCAAAAGAGTGTTAATTATATCATATCGGCTATAGTTCCTATATTTCTTCGAGCCTCAAAACATCTTTAGCTTTGTGCAAAACAAGTTAACACATAAATAATGAAAATATGTTCAATTCGACAACTACACAGAGTTTGGACAAAAATGAAGAACTAAACATTTTCATAAAGCTCAACATCTTTACTACGACAATTAAAAACAAATAAAGAATGCATTTAAGCAAAAAAAATAAAATTTTATAAAGAAATATATTTATAATAAATCTAAAAATGAGCATAGATTAAAGTTAAGAAAACTTAAGATATCTTACCCTAGAAAATATTGAGAAAAATGAAAGGGAATATAGAACGGTAAGTCGTCCGCCGGTCAATCAACTTCATGGCTTCCTGACAATAACTACATTTGTAATGAGTTATTGTAATCAAACTTGGTATACAGCAATCCTATGTAAGGACCATGGTAATGGTAGCTTTTGAACCCCCTTGGATCAAGGTCAAGGTAACTTTAATAGGAAAATGTTTTTTAGACAACAACTAATGTTTGGAATGAGATATTCCTATCAAACTTGGTATATAACAAAACAGAGAGAAAGAAAGAATCCGTAAAGAACGCATAAAACGACAAAATTGAAAATGATGCAGGCTCGGTTTGATTCAGCCTGTTCATGGACGGTACTGGAAAGCTTATATAACGACCCAGAATGAAATTGCTTTTGGATTCCCTTTGGTCAATGTCAAGGAAACTGAAAATTGTTTCGAATTTGATTTTAAATCACCTGGGTCAAGGTCTCTCTGTTACTAAAAGAAGGAAAATGGTGTCCGGACAGTAACTTGAGTTAAAAATGAGATATTGTAATAAAACTTGGTTAATATCAAGCTTATATACAGACCCCGATTTGCTGGCTTTTTACCCCCTTAAGCTCAAGGTTAAAGCTACTTTAACTAAACAGAAAAGTTGGTATATAATCGAAAGGTTATATGAAGACTCCTGTTAGGTTTTTCTAGAGTCAAGGTCATGGTCACTGTTACTTAAAACAGAAAAATGGTTTCCGGATGGTAGCGAGAGTTGGCAATTAGATTTTTAAGATAACTGTTATGACCCAAATGGTTCAAGGTTACTGTTATTAAAAGTAGAACAAACAGTTTTCGGACGATAAATAGAGATTGTTATGGAATATTGTAATCAAAGCTGCTTTTGGAAAAGATTGGGTCAAAATAAATCAATGTTACTTAAATAGAAAAAAACCATGTTTAACGGTTGATAACTAAAGTTTGCAAGGAGGTATTGTGATTAAACTTGGTATATAGCAAGCTTATTTGAAGATCCTGATTGGTATTGGTATAGCGGATTTCAGTTATACGGAACAATTAGTTTTGGCCCATATCCTATCCTTCTATATTTAATATTAAGAAATATTGTTATAGCGTATAACATTCTTAAAATTCCAAATTGCAATATAAATAAATTTCTACAGCAAATTCCAACGAAAAGACAACTGACTGATAGATTCTTTATTTTTTACATTTGTTTTATTAAAAGTTGTTTGAATGAATTTTCATCTGTCTCAGTCGGTATGTACATATTACAGTTTTCATTCACAAATAGCCTATTGTGAAATATGTCATTGATATTTTCGAATTTTAAACACTGAAGCCAATCAGTACACGATAAAGCCTACTAGTATTTTTCAGAGGTGTGAATAATAATAAAAAACTATGTATAGAAAGCCTATCATGATTAATTACAATTAGACATTTCCAAATCTATGCAAATCATGTTCAAACATATACCAAAAAATAATTATGAAGGAATACAGAATCCCTAAAACGCCCAAACGACAAAATTGAAAATATTGCAGACTCGTTTTGATTGAGCCTGTTCATGGACGGTACTCTTGACAGTGCAATTTACCGTCCACGCCCCCTAACAACGGCTTAGGCAGAATTAAACATTTGTAATTTTCATTACAGAATGATTCACAAAAGAACAAACTTTACATTTTTAATGGAAGTGATCTGTAATTATGTTGCTAGTTTTTTTTTATATTATGCGCATATGGATCTCCTCAACACATATGCAGCTCAAATGTAGTTTTGAGCAGCGATTCCTTCGTTTGTAGCCAAAATCTCAATAAATGTTTATATTATCATGATTTGTCTGAATGTTAAGCATCGGTCTGTAGTGAGATTTCGTACAATCTCTGTTTTTTTTCAGTCCGTTAAGTGACATTATCTTCATACATATTGCATGTTTTTGACAAACAAGAACCCACGACGGAAAGAATATCTCAATGAAGAAAGCATAAAAATCCAAAACAAAATGGCTAACGTAGAGAGTCAGGAGGGTAGAATCACATTTCGAATTTCTTAAAAAAGATTGAATTTTATGTAACTGTTTAAAAAGCTGAAAACTTACCCTGCGACTGACCTATTTTCACAGTCACATCTGGTGTAACCCTTAACACATGTAACACTCATAAATTTACAAAAAATACAAACAATACAATAAGAATTACTTACAGGATCAATGGGATTCTTGGCACTTCTATCAAAGCATCAACTCTCTATCCAAACCTTTTGAAAGTTTAAATGTATGCGTGAATGTTTAAATTAAAGTTTAAAAGTTAATGTGACGAAAGACTTATAAGTTTTGATCATTTTACAGGCGAAAAAGGTCGAAAACGCTGAGGTTTGGGGGCGGGAATTCTTTAGAAAACCGACTGTAAACAATAAATTCAACCGAGAAAATTAACAAAAACTAATTTACAAATTGAATAGCCAATACACACAGAAATGAAACCTTCAAATGAATTTCAACCAACAAATAATATAAGCAAAGATGGCAAAAGCTTTCACAATCTAAAGAGAATAAAAAAGTTCTCCGAATGAAACTGCGTTATATTTAAGATACACTTTACTATAGATTTAAAACAAATATTATGTCGCTAAATTTGCAACCTGTCACAGTTCCCATACATGACTTTGGGGCATCAGTCTTGTAAGCAAAACAAGACCAAACAAGTGACAACAATCAGTATCGAGCAGTAAGATATTTCGTAAAAAATTATCATTTAACTACGATGACACATACTGGGTCCAAGTCAAAAACAGAAGATTGAGTTTTATTCTCCGATACTAGAGTAAACTTTTGAATGTGGATGATATAGACTCACTAAACGTATCTTTTAACATGGGTATAATAACTGTATAAATAATTAGTGACGTAAAACAAATATTTAACACTTCAGGCATATTTGGAACTCTTCAAAAAAGCCTGGTTGTGAACCTCTCCAAAGCGAACAATAAGATATGTTAAAGTTACAGTTTGAAATGATCACGTGACATTAAAAAAATGCTTAAATTAGCGACCTGTCAGATTATACAAAACTGAATTCTATTGTGAGGATGATGTGAAACTTAACCTAAGACAGTTTTAACGTTCACTTTTAAGTCTGTTAAGGTGCGGTATATCACCATTAATAGTGCAGACTGAGCAATACATAGGTGAATCTGTAGAAACTTGATGATGTTATACGGCAAAATGTGTACGTTGATATAACTTTGGAAACTACTAATACAAATTTGTCATCTGATGATTAACTTGCATTTTTACGGTATATATCTCTTTCTAGGAAAATAGCTTAATATAATTATTGTGAAAGCTTATCTTTCTAGAAGATCTTATCTGTATTCATGAATCGTCATTAACTATTATTAGACTATAATATATAGGCCCTTTGGGCCGTTGCCTTTTTATGTTTATCTATATGATATGTATAATTTATTTATCTTACTTTACTTAAGTTTACTTTCCTTACTTTCCTTTCCGACCGACCGACCTACCTACCTATCTACCTACCTTCTTATATATATCTTAGTAGTTTATAGGTAGAACATTTCATTTCAGGATACTTTTTTATATAAATACAAATTGTACTTTAAATCTGGAATCTTATGTCTTATGGAAAATAAACATTCGAATTGTTTCAGTATTCAATGGAAATGAAAATAAAATATCACAAAAATTTAGTTGCGGTTTTTTATTTAATTAAAACCCAAAAATGAAAAATTTAAAGGAAACCCTTAGTTTGTTATAAAATGGGTTTTTTTCTTGTAAAAAACATTTTTAAAATTTTTAATATTCTTGCAAAATTTTCCAAATAAAACCCATCCCCGATGATCCCCATCTGTCAGAAAAAAGGTAAAAAGGGGGAGTAAATTTTAAAATTTTTATCTTTTTTTAACTATATTTACAAATTACTCTGATGCTTTTCACAATAATAGCAGAATAGTTTTAATAATTTTAATAATTTAACAATATAGATTATTATTCTTACAATTTTGCCGTTATTTTATTGAAAATCTTAAAAATCACGATTACAGCTTCAAGCTATAAAAGACCATGGGGTTTGAAAATTGTAGTAATATGAACTCGATTCAATTGTCCTATTGTCGAATATACATTTATACACTTATATATATAATTTTCTTCACGAAAAAAAGGAATTCTTAAAAAATAATTTCGATTTTATTTTTTTTTCATTGGAGAAGTCTCATAAAGTTATTTTAAAAGTCATCAAATTTTATGTATAAAGTCACCTCTGCTTGACACTTATTATAAATATTTAAAAAATATAATAAGTTATATCTGATAAAGGAATAAATGAAAACAATCCCAGTAATAAAATACTTTCGTGCAGGAAAACATTTGTGCGGGCTGTAAGTTTAAAAAAGTGTTACGGAAAAACAATAATTTCATGACTTATCATTTTATGTATACTCCTAGTCTCTCTCTATCTCTCTTTCAGCGTTACGTCAAATGCGCTTGGAGCTTAAGAGAAATTCTGGTATGTACGTTGATAATGAACGATATATTTTACCAACTTTTATAGCAAATCATTAAGACATTTTATCACTTAAATCTTAGTGATCTCTTTTTAGCTCACCTAAGCATACGTCGTCCGTCGACATGCGGTGTGCGTCGTTAATAATATCTTTAAACAGTATATCAACTAAAACCAATGACTGTACATTAACCAAAATTTTCAGGAATGATTCTTGGTTGTTCCCTTTTTCAAAGTTGTGTAAATTATTCAGGTCTATTGTTTTACCTCACAGGGTCAGAAAAGAGGTTTCCAAAATGCAAATCTAATTTTTTCTTTTACATTCTTGTCTGAAAGAACAAGGCTATAAACTCTTATATTTGTGATATGATAACATAAATGACCTAGGTCATCTACCAGAGATGTTCGATTTAACCACAAACATTGCCATGTGTTCTTTTGTAAACAAGGAGGTTGTGGTGAAATTTTATCGTAATTAATTTGTGTTAGACAGGTTGGAGTCATAAAGGTATCTATCTGTTGCACCCACCCCGGAATGTCATGGATTTTTCGTATATTTATATATAATAAAAACTAAAAATAAAATCCCCTCTGAAATGAAAAAGACTAGAAGCAAGCTATTTGGACCTCCATCAGGTGTTCTCAAATAAAGCACTGGGTCAGTCAAAGTTGCTCTTATGTTTTAAAAAGAAAATCAAAACAATCCCGGCCCTGGGGATAATGAGTATTCCTTAAACAAGTTAAACTTAAAATGAGGTTTTTCTGAAACAGATAAAGCTAGATATAAGATATTTGACCTGAAACATTATCTGTTGGACATGTATCAAGATTGATTACATTAAAGCCTAAGGGTCAAAAGGAGACTCAATGACCTACTGATTTGTTATTTAATTACAGGTATCAATTTGAGCTATGTGATATAGGCTGACCTAGTTTTATACCAGGTGACCTTCTTTCTTGTCCTTTGATGTACAGCTACGATCTAATGACCCACTTTCTAGGGCGGCATATTAAAGTTGCATCGTCGTATGTCCCCAGTCTACATTCGTGCCTGGGCTGTAACTTTGTCATTAACTTGAAACAAATGTCTATCACATTAAAAACGATGCGTGTAAGGCAAATGTCACTTCTTAGAAGATCAAGGTCACACTTAGAGGTTGAAGGTACACATACGTGTCTGGACTGTAACTTTGTCATGCATTGAAGGTTTTAAAATAATTTGACACAAATGTCTACTATATTATGATGATGTGTCACGTCTAAGACATATGTCTCTACCTAAAATGTCAAGGTCGCACAGTTTAAAGGTTCACATTCTCACTATAATGTTTAAGGGTACACACATTTTTGTCCAGACAGGAACTTTGTCATGCATAAAAATATTTGTAAATAACTTAGCATACATTTCTACCACATCAATCCGACAGAGTGCGTTTAAGACGTATGCCTCTACCTCCGTTCAAAGCAACTTTTAAAGTTTGAAAGGTACTCATTTTCACAAGAAGAGTTTGAAGGAACTCATTCGTGTCCGGACCGTACTTTTGTCGTGCATTGAAGGACTAATTTGGCGCAAATATCTACCACATCAAGACAACGTATCGCGTTTAAAGCCCATGTCACTACTTATAGGTAAAGGTCACTTTTAGAGGTTGAAGGTTTACAAAGGCTTATGTTCCTATCTCCAAGTTGGTAAGTTTGCTATGAATTGCACTTCCTTTAACAAGAATGATATTGAGCAATTAGTTACTTTTATTATCTTCGTCTTTCCATAATACCTTTCTGCAGTACTTTTTTTAATTTTCAGGTGTAGAATTTAAATCAGATATCAGAAGACCTTAATATGACCTAGTGACCTACTTTCTTGTTTTTGTATTGCTATGAATTATTACCATGTTTATAGTAAAGATTAAAAAAATATACTCTATTATATCTATCTTCTTCAAAGAAAAAGTGGTTTATTGCTTTGCATTTGTCTGTTGGTCCGTCAGTTTGTAGACCAAATGGTTTCCAAACAGTAAATAAAAACGCTTAGGCCTAGGAACTTCTGATTTGGTATGGGGATGGTGTTTGACCGGAAGATATTGTTTTTAAGGTCCTCAGGTCAAATTGACCATGAATGTCAAATAGTTTCCAATTGATTTCTCAACAACTCACAGGTGCATTGGTCTTGAAGAGTAAATACCCCTATTGATTTTCGGGTCAAGGGGTCAAATGTCTACGTAATTTTGACCTTGTAGGTAAAGGGTTTCCTGCCCTAAAACTATATATTTACCAAAGCGCGCATGCTTGAGATGGATGTTTTGGAAAGTTGACATTGTCAGTAGTAAGCTCAGACCATTAAGTAACAAAATTACTAGAAATGTCATATCTTAAACTAAATACTGGAGGAAAGCACAAATTGTGAGTAAATATATAAGACCCTGGGCATAATACCTTAAACTCAAACATTTTCAATTATGCTGCGAATCGCAAAAAATGTATGTTGCGCGGAAACAAATATTCAATTTACCAGTAATACTAATAATTGAATTAAAACATTTGGTACATGGCATGAAATATAAAACAAAACACATTAGGTACTTTGTATACTACTTAACTTCAGGGTTGAGACACACTTGTACTTTTAAGGAAAAGAACGAGCATTAATTTTATCTCCTGTTATCAATAACATCAATCCTAGTTTCTTTCTGGTACGTTTCTATCTCTGAATATTGTTGTTGTAGTTTTTAAATGGATCCCTCAGAGTAAGAATTACATATTCTAAATCTGATATAAGATGGCTTATTTGCAACATCATGAGTACTTCTAATTGTTGACGTAACATCTTGTTTGTCGTTTGATGTTCTTGAAAGAGGTTGATGTATAATTGCTAGAGTCATGTTATTAAATAAGTGCTAGAGTCATGTTGTTGGAAAGAATTACTATTCATAAATATTGATTAACTTGATGATAGTAAGGAACTTGAATCTGACGGAGCTGATTGCGAAATTGTAAGAAAGCATCAAAGGAGGGATTGGAGATCGAGTTCTGGAACGAACATAAGACGATGATGGAGGGCTTGTAAAAAGACAAAGTCATTCTACATAAAGGCATTCCAAAGAATTTCAAAGAAAAGTTTAGCGGTCGTATGTGCAGTTTGGTTCTTGGCAGGAGGGATAGACTGAGCAAACAGCATGGCGACAAACAAATACTTTGAACATTTTCTAAATTTCCCAAATTTCTTAGCTATTGAAGATGAAGGGTGAACAAGCTTATTTTACTTGTAAACTGACAAGCTTATTCCTCGAAAATGGCCATTAAGAGACCATAAATGTGCCAAAAAGGATCCTGTACGTTGTTTCCACACTTGTATATGTTTATAATTATGCTTCTAAAACAATTTTCAAACATCGAAGAATATGTAACATATGTACTGCAAATATTTGTCCTCGTTATATGTAATCATTAGAATATATGCATACATTTCTTATTGAAAAAATTGAATGGATTTATAATAAATAAAGTTAGTAAGTAAGTAAGTAAGTAAGTAAGTAAGTTAGTAAGTGTAAGTAAGTGTTAGTAAGTGTAAGTAAGTGTAAGTAAGTAAGTAAGTAAGTATTTTATGTGCTTCGACCCACAAATGGTTATGTGACGAAGCGAATAAATGGGGTTACCCCATGTGGGGTCTGAAGAAAAAAAAAAAAAAGTAAGTATTTTATTATATTGACATGTGTATGACAGTTTACAAATAACGAAATTAAATAACATAACACCCGGTCCAATGGACCAATAAGTCACATGAAACATATGTACATTATAAAAAGTTAAATGAAATTATTGTACTGTATTTCCAATTTGAAACTTTGTGCAAAAAATACATAATTGCAAATTTATAAAATCAACAAGTTTGTTAAACTTAAAGGGTGTTAAAAAACTAAGGGCATAAAAAATCAGGTTATTCAACTGTTTGTATGATTACCTGTTGCTTTGTGTCAATATCGTAACTGTTGACGAGAAAAGGGACAGAGTACCCGTATACTATCCGCGGTAAACCAAAATTTTGAAAACCCCTGAAAGGTTTTGAGAGTATTCGAGTACAATTATTTTTAATAGTACGATTAAGGGAAACGGTACACACTGGAAGTTATAACTAGTGATCTCTAGCAAGTCATATGTTCTTTCTCACTGTTAGAAATATATATAATAGAAATAATAGTGTTTTATCGCCAATGTATTGGATTAATGAATTGCTGTCTGACATTATATCATATCAAATCGTATCATATTTATTATTTATAGTATATCAAATTATATCCCTAGGGTCAAAATTGGTCCCGTCCCGGGGTCATTGATTTTCATTTTATGTATTTAGTAAAAACTTAAAAATATTTTGTCTTAGAACTTTGATATTTGGTGTATAATATTATCTGAAGGTCCTCAACAAAAATTGTTCAAAATTTACCCCTAGTGTTAAAATTGGCCCTGCCGTGGGGGGGTTAAAGATTTTCCTTATTCGTATATATATAGTAAAAATTTGAAAACTCTTCTATTCCGATATGACATAGACTAGAGGTTAGATATTTTGCATGAAACATTGTGTAGTTGACCTCTATAGAGAGGTTGAAATTATAGCCCTGGGGCACAATTGGGCTATAAAATATGGACAATGTGCACAGTTTAAAATTTAATATTGAATTTCGATATCAGATGACCTTGATTTTGACATGAGACCTACTTTCTTGTTCTTTAATGTACAGCTATGTAATTTTGACCATGTGCACAGTTTTAAGTGTTAATTTGAACTATGATATCAACTGACAGTCATGAAATAAAGGCCATGGGAAATATGACCTTGACCTCCAAATCCGCTAGACTCAACCAAATAAAGTTCAATTGTACAGAAGCAAAAAAAATCAGTTCTTACCCTACAATTTTGTGATGTATTTATGCGGTGGCATAGCGTTTTTCACATATGCAATTTTATTTTTTAATTCGAAATACTTTGAGAATGTGTCCATTTTAGACCAGTCCACTTTAAGATAACGTGGAATCCGACACAGCTTTTGCTACATTTGTTCCGTTATATTAAGCGGTTATGAAGTTAGTATGATTGTTACAAATTTCTTACAAACTTTATTATAATTAACTAAATTTGATTTAGTTCTATGCGTGCAAAATATGTGTACATTTTAAAAATACTAATATTTGTTGTTAACGGCATTAATTTATGACATTTAGTTTTTAAGACGTTCATACAGTAACAATGATTAAATATCATTATAGTGCCTTGATCATGTCGTAAAAAGTACATTCAATAAAAAAATGTTTTATTACCAATTTAAACAGATAGTAAGCAGAGTAAAACATAATTTTCTTGTGTGTGCATTTTGATTGTTTTCTAGCCGTATTGTTCGAGTAATCCTAAAGATAATTGCCTGCTTTTAGATTTGTTTTATAATTTAGTCGGTAATATAAAGGCTTCATAAATTCTTAGTGCATCTTTTAACATTACAACAATTTTAGTTTCGCACTAGTATCTTTTACTTACTTTGGAACCACATGCCACTTTCCATTGAGTACTTGTCACATTGAACGTTTTAAGATTATCAATTAAACACATATGAAGTTGTTCATAGCTGCCCTTATACCCTCTATTAACAGGTATAATCAAACTAAACCTTCAACGTGTAAAATTTGTTGTTCTGGGTGTTGTGGTTCCCGTTATTTTATTTTTGTCCTATTTGCTGAGTGGCATCATGGCATTAGCTCCTTTTGATTAGGAATCCTTGCATGAGATGAAATAGTGATAACCTTTTTGCATGTTATACTCACGGAAAAATAGAACATATAGAACTCACATTACGCTTTCTTTTCTGTAAATCAAGATATTCACCGTTCTTTTTAAAATATACATATCAACGCCCTTTTTATTATTTAATATAAAAATGTATTTGTTCTTACTTTAAAATTAAAAATTTGTTTTCAAATTTGAGTTTAATGAGTAGGACCCGACAGTAACATATGGATTCCTATCATTTTATTCTCACACAATTCGCTTAATAATTTAGCCGGAAGTGAACACTTCAATTAACTTCCCTTACTATCGGCACGTATACTAGAAGTCAGTTTTACATGACGTGACCAAATCGACCAGATACTTTAACAGAAAGGGAAAGGTTTGAGTGGGTAGTGTTTTGTCTGGTGTATTTTGTTAACTCATATTTATTACCTAAATTTAAAAACAAATTTTCAATTTTCATTTCGTTAAAAAACTTACACAACAATATTATATGGTTTAAACCAGATTAAAAACAGTAATGAAAGGAGATTGGTAGTTAAAAGTTTTAAAAATATCATTTACTTATGAAACATAACTTTAATACATCAAAGAAAAGTACAGATATTAAACAATTACTTAAAATGGTCACAGTATCCATTTTTACCACACCTGGTTAAGTAAGACAACACCAATATTTTATATGTATAACTGTTCACTCACTCATTACAGTTGCACAATAATAAATATAAGTCTATCTCAACTGTACGGGAATAACCGCAAATACACAAATCTTGGTAACAAATCACCCAGCCGCAATTCGCCGGAGTAACAATCAAAACATTTGTACACACAACCTTGGTAAAATGAAATAACTTCTGTAACAACATGACTGAAAATCTAATACATTTGCTTCTATTTTTAAGATAATGAAAGTTATCTCTGGTGGCCAACCTGTCGCATCAAGTACCTGATCCAAATATCTGGAAAAAGTGATCCCTCGGAAACATTAAAAACAGCAAATGTGCATGCGATTTGCAGACTCGGTTTGATTGAGTATGTACATAAGGGATAATGAAAAAGTGCAACATTTCTCACGCCACTAGCACTGGCTTGAACAGTGCTCGATTCTCAAAACTTTAAAGTGCTGGACGAGCTGTACTTTATTCTCAACTTTCAAAAGTGCTGAACTCAATGATCCAAAGGAACAAGAAAAATATAACAACGCTGAAGTGAAGTACGGGGCAACTTTTTTTCGGCTGCCTCACAACACTTGACATCACTTTTGTGTTGTATAAATATCTCGAAAAAAGTGATCCCTCGGAAGCATTAAAACAGCAAATTGACATGAAAATTGCAGACTCGGTTCCATTGAGCCTATACATGAGGGATTATGAAAAAATGCAACAGCCCTCACGCTCTCAAGACTCACCTTTGAATAATGCCCATGAAGGTCAAATACTTCTTGTCTGGTCCAGTAGTGTTCTTGTTCCTTTCGTAGGCACGTTTAATAATATTAACAAACCATTTAGAAATCTAGTCTGACGTTGCACTGAATGATGAAGTTTAATAACACTTAAGAAAAGTTTAAGTCATTTTTATAGTCTTTAATCCTAAAACTTTCAGTCTTTTTCTAGTAATTAACCAAAGCCCTTTTTGGGTCAGGAAAATGTGTCCCTCGAAAAAGATGGAACGAATATCTTTCTTTCTAGAATAATTTCTTGGTCTGTCTTCCTTAGCCAAACCGGAACGTATAAAAGTTATTCGTTTCTTCTGAATATTATGTTACCTACCTAATTACTAGCATGCAGATAACTGCAACGACGAAAACAGGAAATATCTATTAAAACACCTTCCATGTATAAAACTTCACAGATGCGTCCACCATCGGTTTAAATTTATCTCTTCTAGTACCTTTTTGCCATGAAGTTTTTGTTTATTCAGAAAATCCGTTTGATCTGATTGTTTGTTTGATTGGGTTTTACGTCACATCGACACAGTATAGGTCATATGGCGACGTTCCAGCTTTACTGGTGGAGGAAGACCTCACGTGCCCTTCCGTGCCTTATTTCACAACCGAACGGGCACCTGAGTAGAACCACCGACGTTCCTTAAGCTAGCTGGATAGCTTCGTCATATGAAAGAATCTAAAGTCCCTGTCGGGATTCGAACTAACAGCGGTGAGGGGCAAGTGGCTTGAAGTCAACGACCTTAACCACTCGGCCGCGGACGCCCTCCTTTTGATCTCAAGACTGTCGATAGAGGCCATGCAGTCAACTAAAGACCATGAGGTCTTGTGAAATATTTTCCCCTTGCACAGATTCTGTGACACAGGAAGATTTATTTGTGCTATCAACAACAGCTGTGGCAACCAGTACTATCTTGGCCAATACGGGGCTAAAATCAGTCTTCAGCAGAATAATTTCATATGGTTCAATACTTTTAGAATTAAATATATATTCGGAAACGCATATGCTCTGTTCTGCAATGCAATAGACAGGGCATGCAGAGCAAATGCTTGGGATTGTAGAAGCCATGAGCAAAACCATGTTGTTTGTTCGTTCTCCTCAGTTGCAAAAAGAACTATCAGAGGTTGACCTCAAAATGTTGGAAATTTGAGATGTAACTGTTTTAGTCAAACTCCATTCTGTATCCCACAATCCTTAAATCTTCCATTCACCATTATGTGAACTGCTTTCAACACAATGTTGTGATTCAATGCCAGATCCAATAACTCCAAAGTTAATAGAGCAACGAGTCTACTTCTCGATCTTTGACCAACAACCTTTAACGAAAAAGTTGTTCATGTGACCACCCCATCCCCAAGTTCATATCGTATCGGTGGTTGCAGATACTGGAAAGGAAAAGAGATCTTCCCTTGAAATGTTTTAATCTTATAACCACCAACGGAGCTGATATCTCAGCTATGAGTCACGGGTATATATAAGACAAATGCATTCCTGTCGGACTCCAAGTCTTGAGTAAATGAAGCTCTCATGAATAACCGTGCATTTAAAATTAAATCTAAACACGAGGCTATCAAGTCCAGCACAATCATATACTGTTGTGCTGAATTCGACTCTTTTATCAAATTTAGAACTTGTTGCTTTACATTCCTTATTCTCTCTTGTGTCGGATATACTAACACTTTTGTTGTAGCCAATGTAAGAGAAGATCTGAGAAGGAACGGGATAAGTTGTTTTCTTGTTTTTCTTGTTTACTATTTACCCTAGTTGAAAAAAGGAGTTCTAGAGTAATCTTTACATCTGACATCATCTTTGAAAAAGTCTGATTGACAGCTAACCAGTCGTCTAGAAAAAGACCTTGTTGTCTGAGATGTGCTACAATGTAGACATTATATTGCAAAACACCATTGGAGCTGACGTGGGGCCGAAGTGTAGGCCCCGGTATTGGTACAATTGACCTTTGAAACAAAAATGGAAATATTTTCTGTGACCCTCGAACATTTTTATATGAAAATAACCGTCTTTGAAGTCCAGGTTTATTACATAATCCCTTTTTTGAACTAGATTTAAAACTTTCAAAATTGTATCCATTTTTAAAGTGAGGTTTCCTGAAATACCGGTTAAATGGCTTTAAAGTTATCACGGGTCTGATTAAACATTTTTCATGGAACTATGAACAACGTTCATTCAAGACATCCTTATGAGAATTGTCCAAAGAAATACCTTCCTTCTTAATGAAATATGTTACCGTAGCATCTTCACGAAAAAAGTCAAGTAGAATCTGAAAGTTTTTTTCTCTCATCAAATTGCCCTTTATTAGAATCCTTGTCTTCATCTGACAAATAATTATCCCCATAAATTGACAAAATGTAACTGTTAAACAAAGCATGATTTAAATCCGAATCACTATCCGACTGAGAATCTGTGCCATACTCAAATTTAGAACATTTCATTGTGCTTCCAAAAACATCATATCTGGACCGTCTTTTAAGTGGAATTTTCGGCGTATTAATACCTGACTTCGAGCCTGTAGGAAGAACTTCATCTTCCTCTAGTAATTATTAGTATCAACAAACAGTTGATTTGTAACCGAAGCGAAAATACGAGAAAAAAATCAGGAACGATTTTGTCGCCTAAAAAAGGGAAACTGACTTCTAATACACATGCCGGAAAAAAGGGGGGTTAATTGAAAAGTTTACTTCCGGTATAATTGTTAAGCAAATTGTGAGAAAATAAACGTAACGGAATCCATATCATACTGTCGGGTAAGTTTACTACGAAATAAAATTGTACGGCTCGAAATGAATACATGAATGTCATATCTTCTAACTATTATAACACCTGTTCTTACGTACAAAACATTATTTCCTTCCTAGATGATTTACTAAAGCTATTCCATTGTTATTTTTCTAAATATTTTAATTGCACATGTATAAACGGCAACCTGGTACTTGTAACTTTTATAAGGTTTATTAGCCCGAGGCTATCTTCTTTTCAATGGACGAATACACATTGATACACAGAATATAAGTAAAATAAATCATTCGTTATTTTAATTTTTCTTATCTAAAAAGCCATACGTGTGCAAAGACGCCTTTTACTATTTTAATATCATAAGAGTGGAAGAGGGCGTTGAGGCGGAGTGCTGTCAAAGAACCGTAACTCTGTTTTGCCTTTGCCCCGTTTTTTAAATTATCTCTACTTTTAGAAAATCATGTCCGGAGCATAATCTGAAAGCTTTAACAAATTATGCCAAGGGCTTTCCAGTTATACTCCAGACAAAATATACGGACAGACGGACAAGGCGGCGACTATATGCCCTCCCTTCGGAGAGCATAAAAACTACTTCTCTTTAGAAAGCACAATGCAAACAGTTTAGATATTTTACTTGAAACTCACTATCATACATTGTCCAAATCATGGTCCTAAGTTCAAGAAAAATATTTTCCATACCACCAAGGATCTAAAGTTCTAAGAGTTTGTGCCGTGATCAATCATGGCTACTCGTTGTAGATGGTCCGTATTGAGATTTGATGTTGAGGTGTTTCATAACTTGTAGATTACCCTTATTAATTTCAGGGTCACCGTGGTCTTGAGTATTAAAGCTTGTACGACTTATAACTAGAGAATGCTAACAATTATAACATTAAATTTGCAAGCTTGTCATGACTACTCAAAGACTCTTGTCTTTTTTTAAATAATTCTGTCAAACGTCAGTCACGAAATCTTGATAATTGAATTTTTGGATCAATAGACTACGGCCTATATAGTCCAAAGGTTGATGTTTTTTGGCTTGTCATAAAAAGCGAATGTCACTGCTGATTTTGGGGTCAGGAGGTAAAAGGTCAAGGCTACCTTTACCTTGTTTTATTTAAAACATTGTCCAGAAAATACATATAGATTGCTTTTCCTACATGAGGGTAGGGTAAAATTAAGAAGTAATGTATCTCTAACAGTGATTTTATCGCTCAATAAAATCACTTTTTGGAGTTCAGATGCTAGAAATTATATCACGAGGGTGTAGGCTGAGTGATATAATGATGATCATCCGAACGACAAACAATGATTCAATAAAGCGATAAAAATCACCTTTATGGATATAATATTTCGATTCTATCACGACATCAACAAATAAATGCTGCTGATATTAAGCTAAATTGCTCCTTATTTGTTTCCGTATTCATTTTCAGCGCGTCACATTTTAGTGGTTACGTCATGTGTATAATTATTACGTGACATGTCTGAATATAGAACGTCAAACTGTGATTTTATTGCATAATGGGGGGAAAATGCGGGTCGTGTTAGAATTGTGAATAATTGATGCAATGCTTGAAATATTAATAGATATTGTGATTTTGTTTTCACATGACAGTATGTTAATTCTCTCAAATTTTATAATATCTGATTATAAATTACAAATGCAGTAGTTTACAATGATACCATTATGGCTTAAAAGTTGCGTTTTGGGCCACATCGATGAAGGTTTCCGTCTTCTGCAGTTCCTCCATCGCGCCGTGTAGTTTCGTTTGTATCCCGTTTGTATGCACGTTTTGGAACGATTGTACATTGTTATCAGTGTAATGTTGTTTGATAGCCATATCTTATCTAACCATAATTGCGACACCTTTTCTTACTTTTCAGTTGCCTATGAAGAGATGTCTCAATACATTGGTAAGTATGTAGTGTACCATATCATTACATTTGTGTAGTTCATTGGTTTAAATGGATAGCTTTGTAGGGAATGTCCATTCGAATAATTTTAATAGACACAACATTGCAAGCTTTTAAATCGTTTCAATAAGTATAAGAATAACTCCTTTATAGAGTAGCAATATTTCAACAGTTGTTTCTTTTGTTCGGGGCGTTTGTAAATTGTAAGCCAGAGACATCCATTAGTACTTAAGAATAAAACAAATTGACTACCTTTCAGAATAAACCAGTAGTAGTTTATAAACATGAAAACATTTTATTTTCAAAATCTATGTCAACAATTTGTGACTGAATGTTTTAGATTTTAGGATTAAAATACTGATTCAATGAAATGCCCTTGTAAGATACATGTTTATCTCAGAAGTATCATGGCTAAATCACTTTATATTAAATATATTAAAATTATGTTCATTCCGGGTTTAATTTCTTTCAAATTATTTTAAGCTAAATTTGCATGCTTCGCTACACTTAAATCATATAATAGTAAATTAGCAATTCTTAGTACACACTTTGCATAATTGACCATAAGATGTTATAAATTTTCATAAATCGTCTATATCTCAAAAGATTTCATTACTTATTCTGAGTTTTCATCATAATAAATAGAGATACCAAAATCATTTTCACCCAAATTATGCACATCAGAGCTTTGAGAGGCAAGTGGTTTGTATTTTACGGCGGGCGATATCAATTTAACGAATATTCTTGGTATCTTATATGAAAAGAAAACATGCCGGACATTTTAAATGAAGTTTTATTACAACTGAACACTATTTGTTCTGATACATTAAATTCTGACATAAGACAAGATTCATTATAGTAAGTGATTCATTTATTATCTTATTCCACTAAATGTGTCTGTTGCTGCAGTTCAGACTTTTTGTTACAGAGAATATCCGAAGAAATCGGCTCATGGAGAAACTCAAGCTATTCTTAATTCTGTTAGCTTTCCTCCTTCATTCCGGCAACGATGACTACAAACATCTTGCAAGACCAGAAAGGTAAAACATGAATTTGCTTATGAAATTTGAATTAAATGTGTCTTTTATATATCGAGTGTACACATTATAACGTTTTACCAACAACCAAAAATGATGTTTAAACAATTATTTTCCTTAACGACGGAACTAGAGAACATTATGGATACAGTCCTTTAGTACGAAGGCCGCTAATATCTAGTTTAAGACCATTATTGATTTTGAAGACAGTAAGTTATTGAAAGGTAAAGGTCACCGTGACCTTGATTACTTAAAGGTTATCAGACCAATATCTATACTAGATTACCTTAGCCAACAGTAATTGAATTAGTTTTAGTGTTGAAATTTGTCACGATTAGAAAATTAAAGAGGAAGGTCAGCAAGTCAGTGAGCACTAAAAACTTGTCTGACTAACATCTAGAGTACAGTATAATAGATTTTGTTACCTTTGAAAGTTTAAAGGACATGGTTAAAGATGTTACAGTTTTCTGTGCTTTCCAAGATAACATTCTGTTTTCAGAGGAGCGCTTTGTGACTAATTGTTCCCGTACCTTTATCTTATAGTCACCTCCAATACTTCCATTGATGCAATTTCACAAATGTTTTAATTAAAAAACGTAACAATAGTGTTATGAATATAAGTTTGTTAATTACGAAAAGAATATAAAGAGTGAATATTTGATTTTTTAGTGATAAGGTTTTCTTTTTAGTTAAATGTAAAATAACGTCATTGAATAGAACTAAAGTAATGTCTGAATAGTTTACGATGTGTGCTGCAGTTTCATTACCAAAACAAAATGTCGTTCTAAAAGAATCTCAAAGATGACAGTTATTACAGAGTGTAAATTAGGAAAAATGATTATATACTTTCTCATCTCAGTATCTTAAATCTTTGATTTTATGAAAATGAAAAATATATATGAATGGTACCATTATAATCGATATTTTTTAAACTGAAACTTCAGTAACGGGGTTCATCGCGTTGCCATTTTATAATACCGCAGGAAATGAAGTGTACAACCTATTTGTCTGTAATGTAAATCAATGATAATTGTTTTTAAAAGCTTTATTGTCATTTATGTCCGTTATACATATATAATATCAGATATGTTTGAAGCTAACTACGAATCATATTCTTAGAGATTTTTCATTATAGAGGGCAGATCAATTGCATTACTGTATATCTGCTTGGAAATGATGGGGCTCATTCTTACAATGGAAATGGAATACTGTTAACAACAACAAGAAGATATACTCGATTAACTAACGAGGAACTTCTTGACGAGATTCGACCTGGTAAGATCAATGTCCGTGGGTTGTGTCCTTACATAATATATTAACATTATCTTTTGGACAGTGTTTAATCTATTTGTATTTTGCTTTTAGCAAAAGCAAACATATGTTGCCTTACATTGAAAGGGGTTTCTTTATTGTTCCCCGGGTTTTCGAAGATAAAAGGGGGATATAGTAATAGGCTCTGTCTGTCCGTCCGTCCGTCACACTTTTGTGTCCGGTCTATAAGTTTGTCATATATCAAAGGAATTTGAAATAACTTAGCACAAATGCTTGTTATAATAAGACAATGTGTCATGCGCAACAACCAGACCCCTACCTTCAGGGTCAAGGTCGCACTTGCTTATTCAAGGTCAACAGTGTCTATTTGAGGGTATATGTCGTGTCCGGTCCATAACTTTCTTATCTCTGAAGCGATTTTGTAAAAACTTGCCACAATTGTTCACAATTATAAGACAATGTGCCATGCGCAACAACCGGTCACCTACCTTCAAGGTCAAGGTCACACTTAGAGGTAAAAAATTAACATAGTCTATTTTAGGATATTTTTTATGTCAGGTCTATAACTTCTTCAAAGATCAATGGATTTTGAACATATTTGGCACAAATAGTCACAATAATAAGATGATATGTCAGGCGCAACACCTGCACCCCTACCTCCAAGGTCAAGGTCACACCTAGAGGTCAAACAGTAACATAATCTGTTATAGGGTATATTTTGTTCCAGTTTTCAACTTTTTCATAGATCAAGGGACTTGTAAATACCTAGCTCATATGTTCACAATAATGAGACGTTGTTTCGCGTGCAATAACCAGTCGCCTACACTAATATTATCTGTTATAGGGTACATTATGAGTTCGGTCGTACAAGGTCACACTTAAAATTAAGAGATATCATAGTCTGTGCTTTCGTATCCAGAGAATAACTTCGAATGTATTAAAGATAAACTCTGTATAGGATAATTGTTCCCTGCATTTTGGAAGAAAAAAGGGGGATGTAGAAACGGACTACTTCTGTTTGTCCCATCAAAGAGTTTTGAAATGACTTAACTAAAATGCTCTGTTTAGGCATAATAAGACAGCCTGTCTCACGCAACTGTTAGATGCGTAACGTGTTTTGCACGTATAAAAGAAATCTCCAGTGTCATACCATGGAAAAATACGCTACATCCTGTTGTTAACACTGTTCTGTCCTGTTCTTCACAGGATATGTTGTTCACAGGATGTGTTTCGTGTTTTGTTTAAGACGATGCAGTGTAGTCAGAAGGTGAAAAAAAGCCGAATGGTATTTAATTTCAGTACTGTATATTTACCTTATAATGTCGTGCATGTCAAGCAGCTTTGTCATGTTTGTTGTATATAGAGCACGACAGAAACTTTCTTGAAAGTGAACAATGCATAAGCTGACAGTAGTAGAAATGTATTCAGCCCATTACCATATACCATATATTTCATATCCTGATGTATTATAATAGTAAGTATATAGTTTAGACTATTTTATTGAATTTTTCACATTAATGATATTATAGTAACTATGTAATTTAAGTCTTTATACTTTTGATTTGGTTCCCCAATCTTCCATGTTGTCTTTCAGAGACACAGTTTACAAATAATTATGCATTATTTACTTGTGGTTGTTTCTGTCAACAATGCAGTAAGTTTTAATCCTGTGTCATATCAGTTGTTTTTTTTTCAAAAAGATAAAAGAATAACTTGTGGGGAATATTTTTTTAGCTTACTTCAATGTTGCATGGCCTACCTCCTACGTCCTAAGGTGTGGGACGTTGATAATTCTGTTACAAGTTTTTGTTATATCTTGTTGTTTGATTCAAATTACTTACAAAAAACCGCATCATGTTATTTACTTATTCACCTGGAAAGAAGTAAAGCACACCCCGGAAATTTAAAATCGGTTGTGATTGAAAGCACTGTCATGAGATGACAACTTAATTGAGCTAAGAAATAGTAATTTGATAGGTAGCAATAACACTTTAGTAATCATAAACCAGTAAATCAATGAGTTAAGTTTATTCATATCCAAATTATTGAAGCATAAGCAAATGTGTTTTTACCAAAAATGTAAGTGTATACAAGTATGGTGTTGGAGCGTTACAAACATTTAATGGTGGATACTTTGTAAATGTAGACGATTATGTAACCAAAAATGACATTATAAAGCCAAATTTTTAATAACGTGTGTAACCGCCACGTGCCCTAAACCCTTCTCCGCTCATCCGGCATTTTGCCTCAATTTCGACATGACCACATCTTTAATTTTATTTGGGCAAAGGTACGAACCAAATATAGTCAACCTGCAACAACTGGAACAAGCTCTGCACCAAGAATGGCAAGATTTACCTCAACACTTTAATGGTATTATGAGGAGAAGAGTTGAGGGCACGTGGCGAACTGTATTGATTGAACTCCTTTACTTGTACATGTAACATGATATATGTCATTTTAATACATACGTGAATATAATACAATGAGCACATACCATATACAGTGTAGATGAGAATGATACTATGAACAAATGTGACATTTTAATCATTAACATTTTTATATATTACAACTTAGTCTCTTTTTTTAAATCTCCAGCAAACCTTCCGCTTGATGTCCTTCAGCGACAACCAACAGACAGAGAGATAGGAAGAATGTCGGGGAGAATAGGACAAGAGTATCGTCTACTCGCCTATGAGTTGGGACTAACACGTGTACAGTTGGATCACTTGACATTAGACTGTCCAACTACTTTACTACGAATAGAGAGAATGTTTTTTATATGGAGGGATGAAATGGAAGGCAATGCAACCTTTGAAATACTTGTAAATGCGATGGGTATGCATGGTATCAATACAGACATCGTTAACCAAAGTTTGGAGAGGGCCTGATTTCAGTTTCATTCCCAACACTTCCTGATCAAGCTTGGTCAGCTTATATTGTGTAACTTTACGCTCTCATTTTTACTTCTTATAAAATATCGCATATCAATACATTTCTTTGACATAATGTCCCTTATTTTGAAAAGGTATTTAAATAGATTTGTTTATGCAAATGTTAAGCTTGCGAGTTATTGATCAAAATCAAGTGATCAAGGTGACTAAAATTGTTATAATACGCTGTACGCAGTTGAAACTGAATATGTGAAAAGATATTAGACACTGTTACCAGTCTAAACAATGCTGTCTTTAAATTTTTACAGATGTGATTTAGCGAAAAAAAAGTGCATTGCCCCTATATTTAAAGGGCATTGTACTATTTAATGTATTAATTATCTTAAAATGTCGTTTATATTATAGCTTTTGGAAAAAATGTAGACTTTATAAATAAAGCTGTGATTATAACAAAAACTTAATTCCAAAAAGTAACTTCTTATCGACATATAAAGCAGCCAAGGATTGTCAGATTGACGCCAGTCAATTTAAAAATAAAAATGATAGAATCCTACTTTCACCTTTTAATTTGAATAACAATAGATTAAACCACAAACATTTTGTTATAACAGGGATTTTGTGGTGAAATTCTTATTGTATCCACTAATCTGATTAGTAGAAGTAGACAGGTCAGGGATCTATGCATATTCTTTGGATCATATCTTAAAAATGCTAAAAACATACTCCTACTTATAAATTTAAAAAAGATATAAGAATAAAGAAAAAAAATACAATAAAAAAAATCCTTAACAGTTGTATGCATTTTTTCTAACAGGTGTGTTTTACATTAACTTTAATTTGACTTTATCTCAAAATATGAAAAGGTCTTCTTTCTATTAACATGATAAGTTTATTACAGTCTTGAAAATTGTTTAAAAAACTACATTTTATTTTATTTAGTCTTTTTTGTTTTATACATTGTTTAGAAGATTGTATTTTCTTATTCACAAGTATAGATGTCTACATCATAACGTTATATATATATATTGTTGATGAGAGAGAAGAAAAAGCATTATCATTTGATCTTTATACATGTATTTCATTGTGTTACTTTGATATTGCTTATTGGCACATTATGCACCAGAAAATCTTTTTTTAATTTATACTTCTCAGAAGCTTTGCATGGTTCATGTGTATTATTATAGTTTCCACAAATAACTCATAGGTCAATTACCTGGACCACTTTTTTTCTGTTGCTTTTTGGCAGTAAGTAGATTCAGAGAAAATAAGTAATCTGTAAGGAAGTCAAAATGGTACTTTGGTTACATTTTATGACAATTATTTAACATTAAAAAAATCATGTTTGACCTTTCTATAGAAGTAAAAACATATTCGTTTCTGATGCGTAATGTATTTTTAAAACATGTACTATCATTTATATATATATATACGGATTGGTTAATAAAACATTCTTTTTTATATGCCTCATTTCTTAATAAATTTAGTCACATTTGAAACATTCATAGTTTTCCCAACATATTTTTTGAACTTTTCATAAGAATTTTATATTATTATACTGAAATGTTTATCTCATCGAAACGATGTCAAGTATCGGTATTTCAGGTATCACTAAGTATAGGTTAGTGTTTAATAATACATATAAACAAAAATAATTGGTCAAGCCTGCCACAGGCAGGCGACCAATTATTTTTGTTAATGCGTATTATTAAACATTAACCTATTTAATGATCAACATTCTTTTTTTTTTTCAACCAAAAACAAGGCATTTCTCTAAATCACCGATAGCTCCGCCCTTTCGCTCTACAAGATGTCTACACCTTGTCAAGTTTCTAATATGTCACAATTATGGCCCTTTCAACATATAATAAGGCACATAATTTACTGAAATGTCACAGAATTTATACCTTTATCTACAGTACCTCTATCATGTTTCTATAAAATATCTGGGGAAAAAAATCTGAGAAAAATACATTAGAGATTATTAATTGATACAAATTCGTATTAGCTTCAAGTTATTCACTAACGTTTAAAATCCCTATTGATTTGCTCATTTGAAAAACAGTTGACTTGTTATTTTTCTGTGTGTCAATTTAGGTTTACAGTTGGAAGGGGTCCATTTACAATGTGTTTTCCAGCCAAAAATGTAAACATTGTATTCTAATATCCAAGATTGTTAATGCAGTTCATTCCTATCAAGTGAAAGAAAATAATGTTTTGGTTACTTTTTCTAGAAAATATAAAGTTTTAAACAGTCAGAAATTTATAACAGACATTTTTTCTTAGAGTTAAAAGGATATAAAACGTTACTATGTAATCATTTATCTTTGCGTGTCCCACATGTATTATCTATGTAATAAATTAATTGATTGATTGTATCCTCACATTTAGAAACACCTGACCTCGTTTAATTTTTTTACGTTGGCATTGTATTGCTTACCTAGATATTTTACAATTCAGAGTGCAAACCACACATCTAACTCCCCCCTAATATAATGCATTATTGAAATTTGTTAGACTGGTTAGACGACAGACTAAGTAAATTTTATTTAGTTTGTACATATTAACCAAATTTAGCCTTAGCAGAAATTTGGAAAATACTTCAATGTGATTGGACAAAAAATTATGTTGATCATTAATCTGATATTTAGAAGTAGACAGGTCAGGGGTCTATGCATAGTTTTGTTTTCCCTCCCGATACCGAAGCATAAAAATCACCGTCATCAATTGTTGTCAAATATTTTCTACTAAACATTAAAGCAGAAGAAAACTGTCAATAAAAAGCTCATTTGTTATCTGCTTTACCTTTTTGTATTATAAACATGCATTTTTTTTGATCTTAGCTTCTGATAATGCTAAAAACATATTCCTACTTGTAATTCCTTTTTTTTAAAGAATTAGATATACATGTAGAGTTCGCTTTACTATAATAAAATAAAATTAAAATAATATTAAACAATATTATATACATATCTTCATCCGTCTTATGCCTTTTGTCTTACAGGTGTTTATTTAGTCTTTTTGTTTTGTTTTTTATACATTGTTTAGAAGAGCTTTAATACACCTTGTATTTTCTTATACACAAGAATAGATTTCTACATCATAACGTTTTATATATGTTTTGTTGGTAAGAGAGAAGAAAAAGCATTATCATTTGTTCTTTATACATTTATTTCATTGTGTTATTTTGATATTGCTTATTTGCACATTATGCACCAGAAAATCTTTTTTAATTTATACTTCTCAGAAGCTTTGCATGTTTCATGTGTATTATTATAGTTTCCTAAAAAAAATCATAGGTCAATTACCTGGACCATTTTTTTTCTGTTGCCTTTTGGCAGTAAGTACATTCAGAGAGATTAAGTAACTGTTTGGAAGTCAAAATGGTACTTTGGTTACAATTATTTAACATTAAGCACTACGTTCTTCACGTAACAAGCATTTTACGTTCTCGAAAATAATTATTTTTTAAATGTTAAAAAAATTAATGTAGAAGTAAAAACATATTCGTTTCTGATGCGTAATGTGCCTTAAAAGACATGTACTATCATACGGATTGGTTAATAAAACATTCTTTTTTTAAATGCCTCATTTCTTAATAAATTGAGTCACATTTGAAACGTTCATAGTTTTCCCAACATATATTTTGAACTTCTCATAAGATTTTTTATTATTATACTGAAATGTTTATCTCATCGAAACGATGCCAAGTATCGGTATTTCAAGTGCCAAACTGCAAGAGTGGGGTAAAAGACGAAAGATGAATATAGAAAAAAAGGCATTTTTAAAAGCTCTTTATTTTTAATTGCGTAATGGATTATAAAGATAAGGTAAAATGTTAATATTATTGACTTCACATGTCAGAGGCACCAGTCAAGGTCAAATTGAAAGAAGAAAGGTTTGATTTCAGCAAATGTATGCCTTGCCTTTCTTTCTTTTGAATAGCTCGATGAATTTTCAGGATGCTTCTCACTTACAAAAAAGACTTACATGGCAGAGGTCGTGCTACAATGCCAAAGTTAAATTTTCAAGTTTAAATTTTCGGTTCCGATTTTTTTTTTTTTTTTTTTTTTGGAAAACTAAAAAATCCAATGAAGAGATGTTCCCCATGCGGCGCCTCACATGTATTTTCGATTTCAAACAATTGATAAATTCAGACATTGTAAGGGTTGTCTGTAGCAAAACAAAGCTGAACCTTATTTAAAAAATACGATCAAACAATGACAACATTTATTCAACATAAAGCAATATCTAACATCACTTTAAGCTGCTATATTTGCATCTGTAGTAGTTACACATGAAATATAAACACTACCATAAGACAAAAGAAAAGTCACAATTAAACACGTACAGTAATTTAAGAGAGAAACTTGTTTTGTATAAGTAGCTTTTGTATAATTAGAAGTTAAATAAATGTACAAAATGTAAAAAAGAGAAGTAAAATATATGAATTTATAAATATTTTCAAGAAAGACTAGGGAAAGACAATAATTTATCAAGATTTTCGAAGTTTATTTACAAAGTATACGTATTTCGAGATATTTGCTATTGCTGTTTTTTTTTCTTCTTTGTTGTCATCAAGTGATCAAATTTGTTTAAAGATTACCACGTGTAATAATTAAGTGGCAGATATTTGTTTCGAATATTTTAGTATAATGGTCAAGTTAATAGGAAGTGATATTACTTTTCAATCATATTTAGATTATAAAATTGACATATTCTTTCGTTCCTTATTACATAATTATATTTTCCTCGTTCAATCTCCAGGTTATGTGGTGATAGGCAAAACCTAGTTGGTACTATTCTGAATTTTTGTGTATCGTATAATTATCATGGTATGATGCAAGTTCAAACGTATATGTAATTTTTCTATCTAAATCACTTAATTTCATGTTATATATTTGTTTGACAGTAGAATTTCCATTCAATTGTGGAAACCTACACCAACACCTTATCATAGCCTACACCAATACCTGATCATAATCTACACCAATACCTGATTATAATCTACACCAATACCTAATCATAATCAACACAAATACCTAATCATAACTTACAGCAATACCTAATCATAACTTACAGCAATACCTAATAATAATCTACACAATACCTAATCATAACCTACACCTATACCTCATTATAATCTACACCAATACCTAATCATAACCTACACCGTTACCTAATCAGTAATATACACCAATATCTAATCATAATAACCTTTCTTACTTTTTCATTAGTCACCATAAACTCCTATTAAGTTTCTGGAATTATTTACGACAAATACTTTTCGACAAAATTTAGTGTGAATCAGTCGTTTCCTCCCTATATTTTAAAGCAGTAGTTTAATAAAGATTAAGTCAATATATCAAATAATGTACATTTTTCAGAAAGCGTAAATTCGAGAATTGATCAAAAACAGAAAATAAACGATATAAATTTCCGCTTTTGATGCATGTTCTGCAATACACTTTTGCGTACTGTACCATGTATACCTGTTACCGTTTTTTTTAAATAAAAAGGATGAAACAACCTCTAGGTTTTCGCCATCAACTTAGAAATCGTGACTTGTCTTTACAAGTCTTCGCTTTTCAGAGATCATGACTTTGGCTTTACTTGTGTTTATTTTAATCAAAATGTATTGCTGTAATTTTTACATCGTTTAACAAATGCTTTAAAGATTCAACTGTGGTAGTAAACAATACTAACAGTTCGTTAAATGAAGATAAACCGTTAATATCTGTATCGATATTTTCCGTTTTGTCATTAAGGAACATCATGAATATTAGAAAATAACTTGTGTCTCCATGCTTGATCCCTTGACGTGAGGTGATGAAACTGGAATTGACTTTTCCATTATGTTCCGATGCAAAGCGATCAACAGAATACATAAATTTTATAGCATTAATAATTTTGTTCTTATGTTTTGATTTATCATTTTTTGCAAAATTTTATCGAACCTTGTTTCTTGATTAAAAAAATCGCATAATGCTTCATCCCGCTATTTAATACATTTTGATATGATAGAATGTAAAATGAATATACAGTCTACCGTTTTTTCCCTTTTGAAAACCAAATTGACAATTAGATAATATTTCATACTTTTCACTCCACGCGGTTAATCTATTTAAGAGTATTTACAAGTAGTTTGTTGATAGAATGTAATACGTTTCCTTCTAGATCCCCACCTTAAAATGCATCGTGATCAAATAGATAACACTTACATCAATTCACCGCTCACGGAACTTTTTTTGGTTAAATTAAACAGTCTTATATATGATAAAAAGAAAATTTGTTTAGTTAAGTGTAAGATCAAAATATATTTCACCTCGTGAACACAAAAAGTTTATAATTCATTCGTGGCTGCGCTGAACTAAACAAATATTCTCTTTTTAATAAAATTGAAAACAAATTCTTCAAGATGTAAGTTTATCTTATGTCGAGGGCTCAACGCGAAACTAGTCTATGTGCATTTTTTAAAAATGTTCAGGAGAAGGAAAAAACTTTCTCATTTGTTACATTTTCAGAATTTTTCAATATAATATAGATATAGTATGTATTTAAGAGAACTTCAACCATACTTATTTCAGTTTTGATAATCTGTTCATTAAAAATGATGTTTTAGTAAGAAATGTCACATAGAATAGTTTCGCGCCAGAATATTGTCATATATGGCTTAAAGACTGAATGCGAAACTATTCTATGTGATTTTATTAAAAAAGCACACTAGTGCGTCAGGGTATGTTATAATAACAATATATGATAGAAAAACAGTTTTTTAATGATCTTATGAAAAATTCACATAGACTAGTTTCGCTCTGAACTTTGTGAAAAAATTGACAAGAAATTTTGTGCGAAACTAGTCTAAGTGATATTTAGGATATGAATGTATGGCAATTAAATGTTTATTTCTCTTTTTTTTCCATTTCTATAAAGTTATATCAATTAAAACATACAGAGCTTTGAAAATGTTCATGTTATATCAATTTTTTTGCAAATTGATTTAATTAACATGCATTTTTGTGCTTTGTGCATTTAGAGATACAGTCGGTAGAAATGAAATTCAGTTCAGGCTTGAAAAGAATTATTTTATAATTTGATTAATGTTAATTTAACTCATACAGTGCAAACAATAGAAACATTACTTATATTTTATATATATATATCTGTATCATAGAAATCAGTATTAATTACATGACTTGGTTTCACAAACTACTGTTTATAAATTCTTTATAGGATATGACAAATGTTATCCTTAATCCTACAATATGACAATTTTCCTTCTTACTTACAAGCAGACAAGACAAATGTAAGTCATCTTCAAATATTTTTTTTTAATACAAAGGTAATTTAGTAAAGGGCCATCCCTTTCTTCCCCCACTCCTCTCCCAGACAGCAATGGCTGCCATCTTAAAATGACGCAGTTCACAGAAGCCTGTTAACCTAAGTCTTTGATGAACCTGTGCATCATACCATGTCATTCAGCTCACTTTTGATGAAGAAAGAAATTCTATTTTGCTATATAGAATTTCTATCCAATGAGGGAACATAACTAATAGAGTTTCGAAGTTGAAAAGGGGCATAACTCCTAAAAATTTTGCTTGCAAGATAATGCTCTTGTCTAACATCTTTATTTTGATATGATATGAAAGCGTTCCAAGTTTCATATTGAAACCTTAGATGGTCTTTAAATCATTAAACTTAACGAGCAATTTTAATAAAAATTGTATGTTAAAATGGGGCATCTGACACCAAATATATAGCTTTTAGATTAATGCCCCTTGTGTCACAAATATTCAAAGTTTCAAACTTTTAAATTGTTTGCATTTGGGACTGCAGTCAAGATTTTTCAGATTCCCAACAATAACAAGACCGACTCAGCCATTATTACAGCTCGACATTTTTTATTCGAAACAAAAGAGCTAAGAATGAAAAGCAGTCAACCCACTGTGCCATTTAAAATTTCGTTTTAATGCATACATCTAGGACTTTAGGCATATCACAATGCAACAAACCATCCATGAATCTTACATCTCTGATCTTGGGGAGTTGTAACCCAAATAATGTATTCTATCTGCTTTGGACTAGAGAAAAGAATATGATAGTTCTTCAAAACAGAAACAAATGTACATGTGTATGTAAACATTGATTTGCTATAATGATGTTAAAATTAATTCAGAAATAGAAAACTGCTGAAATATCATGATTTTATGGATCTTGTCACTTAAGTGAATACCCCCCTCTCCTAGCATTATCAGAAACAAAATCACAACATTGACCTGACAGAAGCTCATTTCCATAACTATGTCCGACCCTTCCCGCATATGGGTGAAGAAGCTTAGACTAAGATGTATATATCAAACATTTAACAAGAAAGTTTCTTGGATAATAGTATGCACGTATTATTCAAACTGATATGATAAGCATGTTAATATTAATGGAACTTGTGTTCCCAAAGATGAAATACTCTAACCAAAAAGATTTCAAAGGCAAACTAGTGGCAAGAATTTATGGAAGCAATACGTAATTAGGTAAGTTAACTGTGTTTTTCATGACTATGTGTTAAATTTTTAACTTATACCATGCAAGTTTTTTATGGTTTGTCATTTATTTTTGCGACCAAAAATTTCATTCATGAGTTAGGTAATATTCGTATGTCACTCAATCAATATCTTTGAACATTCTGTCCAGTAAGTTGTTGGACTGTGTACCGAGTTCAAGAAGATGGAGTCATTTTGCCCTTGCTTGTTATGCTGTCCGCTATCATGTCAGACTTCCTTACACTGAGAAAAAAGTGGAATATGGCTAAAATTGCACACATTTCTAGTTATTTCAAGGTTAATCAGATGAAAAATATCTTGAATACAAATCAAAAGGCAATTTCAGTCAAGCATTGGATTTATTATGGAGGGGTGTTGGTTCTATTCTCAGGCTAAGTGAAATTTCTGTGTGACATGATCTCAGATATTAAGTTTAATGTTCATTTTTGCGACGGACTTGCCCTTAGGCGCGTTTAGAGCTATGTCATCTACACATGGGATTTTGTCGGTTACAAACGCGCAATTGTCCTCAACCGAATAACAGCCCAAAAAATAGTACATTAATTTGATCCTATGAAACTCCCATACTTTGTTGGGATATCTTAAAAACTTCCATATTTAGCCTTTTCAATTTCGAATTAAGTTATCCAAGTTAAAATATGAACGTATTTCATTGATAAAAACGTTGTAGCCCCCCTAGTATTATTGCGCAATCTAAAACGATTTACCGCTGTCGAAAAAGTAGGACAGCAAATTATGCTATAATTAAGGAGTAAGCTCAATAATTCATAGACATTATTAGTAGGAAATAAATATTTCTCCACTAAACATTTTTATGAACAGATCGATCAAAAGTTTTTCGTTAAGTTATTCAGGCAATTTGGTATGCGGACTGACGGACAAACACTGAAAATAACTCAAATTTGTTGTTTCCATAAATTCTTAACACTAGTTTGCAGTTTGCTTAGTGAAAATAAATCATAATTAAAGAAATATAATGCCTGAATTGAATAAATTTTAGAAATTATTCAATATTAGTTCAAACAATATTTCAATGCAAGCCATAACAAACTACAGTGTGTGATTTGGAATAATTTTTAAGGTTGTTTTACTATTTTTAATGATCTGAATTAATGTACCTATTGAAATAATGCAATTGTATAGAAAAATTGATATAAATTTCTTCACATAGGCTACTTGACTTAAAAAGAGATGTTAATATTAATGCGAAACTAGCCTATGTGCAAATTTTTTGCAGATAGACTAGTTTCGCATTGAGCAAATATAGCCTTTTGAGATACAATAGTATGGCAAATATGTTTTGTGTCCTTAACTATGCACAGGAAAAGGAATATTTTAACACATAATGTGAGGACTATAAAGACTTTTCAGAATCTGTAAAAAAGACCTTTTATGAAAAAATGTCAGATAGACTAGTTTCCCGTTGACCCCTCGATGTATACTCACTTCTGGATACACTTCTTGTTATAATACTGTTTTGAAGCATACTCGGTGAAATAAAATTTCATCTTACGCAGAAAAAAAACAACAACAACTAAAAACAAACAGTCCTGTGTATAGTGTTCGATTTAAAAGCCAATTTGAAATAAATGGAGCAGACGTACTCGTGCATTGAAAATATTTATCATTTCAAATCGATTAAGAAGAAAACTTGTGATTCATTAAAACCACTATCAATGACATCGAAGGCAAGAAAAATATAACAAGAACAGTGCAGTATTTACAGAAGCCACAAAGTACTCAGCAGCTTCAGTTGCGGTCATAACTTTTCTGCAACGCAATTCGCTTTAGTAATCTATATATCTTTTTTCAAAATTCTTACTGACCAAAGAAAATGTAATGCTTGTACGACCTAATTTGCAGTCATATTTTTCAGTGTCGTTCAAAGTGAAACCGTCTGGGATGGTTGATTGCAAATTAAAATCTAGGATTCTTTTTTCCTTATGCTTATTTATAAGACTTTTTCATTGCGTCAAATTGAATGTCCTACCATCACTTCAGTTCGTGCTCTAAATTTTAAATTTCAACATAATTATGTTTAAATTGTAAATTCTGCTTAAGTCGGTAATTAAGAGCGTGGTCGGTAGCTTGCATGGATCATTTTCCTCCACCGATAAAACCGTTCTTTAGGGATTACGTATTTTTTTCCTCTACTGTATATACTCGTTTCTCGTACAATGACATTTACTGTTGTACTTTTCCCTCGATTTTCGTAGCGCATTTCTGAACTCAATTCAGTACATGTACTAATATGATACACGGGCTGTAGAAAAAATAACAAGAGTTTACCTGTGATATAAAAATGCTATAGCAAAGAAGTAACCGTGCCGGTGCGAAACCAAAAATAGGATATTGTCATAAGATTAACATATATGTATATACATGTATATTTAAAAGAATTGTGTTTCACCAGAGACATAAAGCTTGAAAGTCGCCATATGACCTTTACTGTCTTGGTGCGGCATAAGTTGACTGATGATGACAATAAATGTTACATTTTTGTCTTGAAAAATAAAATATGTATCCGCCCCATCATTTTCAAACGAACTAACTTAATGCAGAACAAATAATAGACAGAAATGAAAACAGATCCACGATAACAGAAAAATCAAGTATTGCGTCACACATACTTTCATGAAAAACAATACATTCGAAAACAAATGGTTCAAATAAATAAACATAATAACAGTACTTAATATTTTTATGCATTATTTATATAAATATTTTTTACATCAGTACAGTTTCTTCTTTATGTAGTATTTATGTAAATAATTTCATTTTTGAAGTAAAAAATGTGGCCAAGAAACATAAAGGTAAATATTACCGTAATATTGGTACATGGTAGTTTTTCACTCCGGATCATAGTAGTAAGCCAATTTACCAGAGCACAGATCAGCCACCACTTGTTCCAGGCAGGCTGTCAAGCAGCTTAAACAGTACTAGGTTGCCTTCACTTTCCTCAGGAAATAATTTTATGATTAATCAAAACGAACAAGACCTGCATCGTCCGATTCACTGTTCAAACTCTACCAACTGAGCTAATCGGTCGGCGCTTTATCAGAAAGTAATATATTTAAATATCCAAGTATTTCTATCAGAAAAAACAGCGTATTATATGCAGGCTAATTATATACACATGTATAATGGAGGTTAATTACTAAATTCATTATTATTTCAGCAAAAGAACAAAAGGGACATGACAAAATATATTATATGTTTAATCTTTAATTAACTGGCGTATTCTTTAACAAGAATTTTATCTTCAAAATGTTTAATTGTTCTGGTGTTGCATATATGTATTAAAAAAAAAAACCGGAAAACTTTGACCTATCAAAACACCGGGAGGTTTTAATCCGATAACATAATTTATTTTAAACCCCTTTTTATAACTTTCAAACCCTTCTATCCGTTTTTGATGATTAAACATATATTGATAAAAAAATTTTTTTTCAATTAAACAAAGTATATGTTCCCCCACCCCCTTTTTGTCCAAAAAACCTAAATTTTGCCAAAAGCTACCCCAATTATTGTCGCAATCGCCCCACCATAAAGTCCCCAACGGTTTCCGCTTTATGTCGCCCCAAAAAAACGTTGCCCTAAAAGTCGCAAACCCTTGTGTAAAAGTCCATTGGTGGGAAAATCAAATCGATCGGACTTGACCGAATGGTTTTATTAAAATTTTTAAAAAAAATACCTTCCCAAAAACATATATCGTTAAAAAGGGTTAATCCCGGGAAAAAAATGGGAATTTTAAAAATAAGGCGTGAATTTATATCCCTTTCTGCCCTGATGGTCTTAATTATTAAAATTTTATACAGTGGAACGGGCAAAAAACATCAAAAAAGTTGGGAAACGGGGCACTTGAAGGCACAAAAGGGTTTAAAATTTGGTCCCCTCCCAAAATTTTTCAAATTTTTTATGTAATTGTCAAATTCCCCAAATTTCACCGCATTAATATTTGTCCCCTGCACATCAAGGGCCCTACTTCAATCAAGGGTACCTTGAATTTAATTCTTTTCCGCCCATAAACTTTTCATTTTTTATTTCGAATTTTAAAAAAAATTTTAAACAATTGGTTTTTAAACCCCGGGATTTCCCCCACCCTCCCGGGCTTTTTAAACAAAGTCCCAAGCCCCACAAAAAGTTTTTTTGACAATGAAAACACACACGTCACAAAAAATCAACTGGGAAACAGAAAAGTGATACTTTAAAATTTTTTTTTTCAACGTTTTTAAAAGGTGCAAACCAAATTTTTTGATGAAAGGATGAAAAACTGGTTTTTTTTAAAAGGGAAGGTGTTGAGGTTTTTTCCCCAAATTTCTTTAACCCTGGGAAAAACAAGAAAAATGTTTTTTTACTATGTTTCACCCGAAGTTTAAAATTTCAATTGATTTTTAATTTTTTCTGGATTAAAGGGGGAAATTTCCATAGTATAATTTTTTAAATTTGTTTAAAATTTCCTTATACACGGGTTTTTGATTGAACGGTTGATCAAAAAAATTTTAAAGCTTTTAAAAAAAAAAAAAAATTTCTTTATAACGAACTTGTCAAAAAAAAAAGGGTGGTAGTTTTTAAATTTACATTTTTTTTTTGAATGTAAACATTTTTTCGTGTTTTCCCCCAAACAAAACAGTGCCCCTTTTGATCCAGAAGGTTTTGGTTTAAAAAATTTTATCGTCATCTTTCCTGATTTTTTTTGTCTATTTCCCCCCTTTTTATTTAGTTTTCAATTTCCTTACCTATACATGAAAATCTGAAATCGTCCATTCCATTGGATGTTTACAACATGAGAAAATACTTTTTTATTTACAAAAAAGAAAAATAAAAATTTTTGGCCCAAAAATGCGGAAAATTTTAAAAAAGTCCCCCAAATGTTAAAATTAAAGTACGAACTTTTTTTTTTACTTTTGATCGCAAAATAAAACGTGTAGTGCCCGTAAAACATTTGTGTTAAAATTAAATCTTTTAAGACTTGGGTGCTTCCCGAAAGAATAAACACTGTGACGCTGTAAAGCCCGGGCCGGGGTTTAAAGCATTTTATGCCGGGGATTTTTCCCCGCCAAATTTGTGGGGAACACGTTTATGGGGCTAGGGGCAATGAAAAAATTTGGAAAAATTTCTTTTTGCGGCCAACAGTTTCCTTTTTTTGCCACAAAAAAAGTTGAACCCGAGTTTATATTTTTCAAGCCAAAAAAAGTAAATTTTTAATATTTTCCCAAACTTTCCTAATAAATTTTTCCTTAAAAAGGGGCCAGTTGAAATTTTGGGTTTGAACGGGCTCTAAAAACATTAAAAGTAAAAAAAATCCTTTTTTTTTAAAATTTTCTTTATTTAAAAATCGAGTTAAGGTATGCCAGAAGCTCTAAAATTTACGTGCCTGTTTCGACAAATTTCCAGTGGCAAAATTTTTCCCAAAGCCAAATCAATTTAAAACATAAAAAAAATTTAATTTCACAAGAACAACTTTGGTTTTTTTTAAAATGACGTTACGAATGTAAAAAATGTCCTTCCCCAAAAAATGGTTTTAAAAAATATGTATAGCCAATTCAATTTTTATTAACATAACACGTTAAAATTTCATAACCTTACGGGATAAATTTTTTTATATTTTTTTTATTTTTTAAAGTCAAAAACACACCCTTCCCCTAAAACAAAAAAATCTTAAAAATTTTAATTGTTTTTTTGCGGGGAAGGGTACCTTTTTGCCCCCATTAAAAAAAAGTTCTTTTTTGCAAAAAAAATCCCCCATAACGACTTTGAACCAGTTTATGGGGCAAGACCCCCAATCCCGCCCGCACCAGGCACCCCAATAAATTAAAATTAAACCCTTATTTTTTACAGTTAATAAAATTTGGTTAAAAGGTCCATGATTTCAAAGTTTTAAAAAAAAAAGATAAAACCAAATTTGTGCAAATCATTTTAATTTTATATTTTCCCCCAAAAACAAGTATAATTTAAAAACAAAAAATTTCCTTTTTGAAAATGTAATGTTTAAATTTAAAAAAAATTCATTTAAAAACAGTGTAACCGAAAAATACATAAAACATGATTGCACTAGAGTTTTGTTTCATTTTTGGTTTTTCTTTTTTAAAAAAAGTAAATTAAAACTTAATGTAAAAGTTTGATAAAAATTTGTACAAAATTCCCTTTTAAACAAAAAAATAAAACAAAATTTTTGGAAAAAACTTTCAATAAAAAACCAATACGGCGAAACAAAAATTTTGTAATTTGTATATTTAAAAAAAAAGAAAACCAAATTTTTTTTATATCAATTTAAACTTTCACCCATTCATATATTTTAAAAACCCCCTATTATATGACCTTTTCAAAGTTCCTGGCCATCTAACCAATATCTCAATTTTTAAACCCAAAAATGAAAATTAACGCAAAACGAAGGTTAACCAGCCAATTTTCCCCAAAGAAAAATTTTCAATTAAAACTTTTTATTTAAAATTTGACCACTAAATTTTCCCAAAATTTTAAGAGTCTCTTTTCATTTAAAAACATTTTAAAACCCTTATCATCTATCGGGGGAGGGAAAAGTAAAAGGCCGGGATTTTGCATCACACAGATAAAAACATTTTTAATGAACCAATTAAGGACGATCTTTATGCAGGTTGTCATTCAAACAGTATCGTTTTAATTTAACCTGAACAAGAAATGGTAAATCAAAAATAAATTTAATTTTCCCAAAGGGTTTTTATGCCCCGACGTCGAAAATTTTCCCCAAGGGGGAAGTAACGTAAGCAAATTTTTAATTTTCCAAAAGTTCACATTTAGAATGAATATTTTTGACCCCAAATAGTTTTTAATAGCGTCGTTTTTTTTTAATGCTTAACATGAATAATAAATTTTAAAACCGTAAGAGTTTACCCTAAGCATTGACATAAGGGGTAGGGGACGTCAACATTTTCCAAAATTTCCCTAGTAATTGTTTAAAAAAATATTGAGGGGAAAAATTTAAAAAATTTGAAAGCATAACAAATTTGTCATAAACCCAAACATACACCCCCATGTTTCCCAAAATCGATCAACAGATTTAATTTTGGGAAAAAAATTTAATATTTTCATTTTAAATTCTATCAATTATAAAAAAGGGATAAATAAATATATATTTTAAAATATAGTTCCCCCCCCTTAGCCCTTAACAAGCGGGTTTCTAGTTAGGGCAAATAAAAAATAACAAATTTTTAAAAATGTTTATCCCCTATTTTTTTTGTTAAAGCATTTTTTGAGAAAAAATCCCAAAGAGAAAGTTTGATTCACACCTGGGTCCTGGGTTTTGGGAAACCAAAACCCCCTTTTACAAAAAAATTTTTTTGGCCATAAAGGTTTTTGCCCTAGAGCCGGAAATCAAATTTTTTTTGGGTTTCTAGGTATTTGTTTTCAGTGTCAAAGGTATAAACTGGGAAATGTTTTTAAAAACCCTTTCTTTTGTTTCGTTTTCCCCTGTCTTTCCCACCCAAATGCGACATTTTTGGGCCCGGGGCGTGTTTATTTACGGCCCAAACGACTTTTGTTCGAAATTTTACGAACCAACCCTTTGCCCCCCCCAAAAAAAATTGGGGGTAGGCGAAATTTCGACATATAGCCCTTGATGGCAAATTTTAGCTTTTAGCTTTCACATTTAGGTTAGTTGCCCAAAATTTTAGCGGTTTTCGACATTAGCGTTGCTACATTTTAAAAATAAAAATTTTTTTTCTTCCGTTAATGGGGGTAATTTCCCAATTCATAATTCTCAAACCAAAAGAACAAAAAGGGGCATGGAAATTTTTTATGGTTTTAATCTTTTATAAAATGGCGTATTCTTTAACAAGATTTTATCGTCAAATGTTCAGTTGTTTTGGGGTTTCTATACTTTTTGTATTAAAAAAACGGGAAAAAGTTTGACTTTCAAATCACGGAGGGGCTTTTAAATCCCGGGGGAAAGTAATTTATTTTTGGCGATTCCCAATTTCTTTAAGGCCTTCTATCCCTTTTTTTGATGTATTAAAACATATATTGTGAAATGATTTTGTTAATAAAAAAAGTTTATTTTCTACTCCTGTTATTAAAAATCGTTTTTCTAGAAACCTATTCTGCAGCCGTTTAAGCTTCTCTTCATTGATTGATACAAAGTTGCAAATGTGTTCTTTTATCATAATTGTATCAAACTGATCACAGACCACATATACCACGAACCTTTGTTGTCAATAGCGTCGGACTAGTAATCTACGATGGATGGCCACATGGGTTCAAACCCGATCAAGGGCAAGCCGTTGTTTCCTTGAGCAAGAAACTTAATTCACATACATTGCTTAGTACTGGTTTGGTCCCAGGAACGGATTCGAGAGTGTTTCAATGTGCTTATAGTTGCCAAACAATCAAACTAAAATAAATTCGTATAAACTAAATGATGATAGAAATATCTTGCGAATTATAGTTATATACCCAGTTTTTTTACGTTTAACATTGATACTGTACCTCTCTAATGGTAGGGTGACAATCAGGCCATTCAGAAAGGTGAACCCGGACCCATTTTTTAACAAGGCATGACATATACCAAAATATTCACAAATGTTTGTAGTTTCCCAAACTGCCGGCCCCCCCATAAAAATTGGCATAAATGGTGGCGATCAGAGTAAATGCCAAGATGGGCGTCGCACAGATGGCCGCCATAAATGAAAAATTCACTATTGAGAAATTTGACTGATTATAATTATTTTCTTTTAAACATATTTTCAATAATTTGACTTGCAACTTATATTTATTGTATGCCAAAGTATAACTGCATGTTTTTTACTTTAATATGTCTGAGTATATGCTGTATATGAAAGGTCAAAAGGCATGTACGGCATAAAAAAACCACATACACAGATAGAAAAAGTTAATATTTTGAGAAAAAAAATAAAGTTTTTTTCTAAAAAAAAAATTTCCATTACATTTTCTTATTAATACATATTTAAGTTGGAGGTCTTACCAATTCTCAATTTGTTTTGCCCGTCC
>NW_026858208.1:0-23441 GCF_026571515.1 Ruditapes philippinarum
CCATGCGAGCCCTATAAATCAAATAAGTCACATTTTAACAAAATCTAATCAGGGAACAAAAAAAATAGTCAAATTTAAATGAATTCTACATAAAATCGTTATACAAAAAACTAAACCGTGAAATGGTTTGTATAGAGCATGAAGAAAGGTAGCTTATACATAAAGGTATATGACGTTAACATTTTAGTATTCCAAATGGCTTGTTCCAGTTTAATAGTTATCACTCAAATGAAAGAATTGGTGCACTACGAAATGTTTGAATGAAATAATGAAAAATGGAATCCAGATAATGCAAAGTTTAAATATCATAAAGCAAGATGTATTCAAGCATAATGCAAGTTCTAATGTCATGTAGCAAGATAGAAATTAAGCATAATGGCAAGTTCCAATGTCATACAAGCAAGATGGAATCAAGCATTATGCAAGTTCCAATGTCATCAAGCAAGATGGAATTAAGCATAATGCAAGTTCCAATGTCATCAAGCAAGATGGAATAAATGCATTAATTCTGGTTCCATATTCTTTTATATATAATATAACCCATGTCCTTCAAAGTGCATTCAAATATTGTTTACAATATTTGTACTTACAGATAATTAAAACAACATGATTAACTCCAACAGATATTAACATCTGAATAACTTTGACATTGGAGGAATAATAAACTGCAGGGACCACATTGGAAATATGCCTTTGGCCTTTCATTTGACAATCCAAATTTATCGCTGGAAAATCCACTGACGCCGATAACTGAAGATAGAAAGTACAGAAATAAGAAGCATTCTCCTGTCGCTATCGCTCCCGTCGAAGTTTCTAATTTTCTGTAGAACAGCACGGAATGAACACTAACATAAACATAGACATAAAGTAAATATAGTTTTTTAAAGATCATCATTTTCCTTACAGACTAGATTGCATGAGATAAAATCGCCACAACCAACACATAATATTGTTATTATATTGTCCGTTATGCAAAGTGATTTTACAGTTAACTGTTTATTTTGTCTCAGAAGAGAAAGTGTGTTCCTAAAGCAATACAACTTACTTAACTTACACCGACAACAAATAATCTGTATGTGATTCCATATTGTTCTTTATTTCTTTCTCTTTCTATTTTTCTTTCTTTCTTTCTTTCTTCTTTTTTTCTCTTTTGTCTTTGCTTTGCTTTGCTTTACTGAAAATTTACAAAGAGCGACACATTTATTTATTCATAAGATTAAAAATTTTATTTGCGGCTTAGAATACCGTTTGATACAAATATAACACAACGGAATATCACTGTTATATCAATGAGGAATTTGATTTGTGCAAATTCAGTTTGTGTACGTAAACCGTTAACAAAAACATCGGTAATCAGATACTCTATCACGCACTTGTCTCCTCTCTTACAGTATATCTGTATGTGTATGTATCCGACAAGCTGACAAATTGTTTTATGCATTGGTAATTAATTAAATAATCCATTATATTCCTCCCACAATTATTTAGAAGGAAATTTGGTTCAAGAAAGGAAACAAGACAGGATTTATCAGACATTTATCTTGTCACGTATTTTTATAACAGGGGTTATTTACCAATAAGATACTAACTATTTCTCTATTCAGATAAAAACACATGATAAGAAAATAATTTTGGAATGGCCGTCATTTAAAGATAAAAGCTCTTTCCATATTACTATGGAATTACTCTATATTCTATGCTTATGTGCAAAACAGTGCATCTATAATATCAGATCGTGTCTGACATAATGTAAGTTTTTTTTAAGTAAATGAACTTTGAATTTCTCCCACAACTTCTTTTTTGTAGCAAAACTTAAAGTTCTCACAAATACGAGTTATTCTTGTCAATACGGTAGATGTTTCACTGTTGTTTATTAACTGTTCTGATATTTAAATAATGATTAACAATTATAGCGATTTTCATTCAAAACCTGAACAATAAATGAGGACCGTTTACGAATATGCAGTACTCGCTTACATAATTGAGATTGTATAATATATCAAAATTAAATGAACATTGTTTTCTATTGTATATTGTAACGATATCGTGACTGGTATAAGGTAAATGCTTATTACTTGGAATTGAACTTTGTACCAGTTCATGTTAAATGTTAAATTCTGCTAAAGCCGGTGCATGTGAGCGTGGACGATAACTTGCATTTATTAGTACCGTTAATGAATTAAAGATATATATTTAAAGCTCGTCCAATTACATTGGATGATAATATAAAATTAGACGTTCATCTGCAGGAGAAAATGGATGAGTAGCCAGAGACAAACTTCGTTATTTTGTTCCATTAAATTGCCAAGTTTCGTAATTGAATTTATTTCATAATATTAATTCCTACAACAGAAGACACGTTAACGTAGTGAAATGTTTCGTTATCATTATAAGATTATCATTATAAAATTTATTTACAAGTAAAATGTACAATAAAACATGTGTCATCTACCATTATGCTTTACTCCTTATAACAGTATTGTTTTCATTTCGTATAAAGGTTAATACTTTGTTGATACTAGCCATTCTGCGATAATGGCCCGAAGACGCCTATAATGACATGAAGACCACAAACCCGAAACTCGTTATAGATTTGCCTTTAATACCTACGCCGGGTCTGTTATGAAAAGTGACGTTTTGACATCGCAAATAATTACACAAAATGAAGATGAGGCCGTGATATATACTTCTTGTGTATATATCTTCTTTATATATGTGACAATAATGTTTTGTAATGTGCTAGTTTTTCCTTTGAAGTTGCTTGTGTGGACGGATCTGATGTCGGTAATGTCTGGTAAAAAAAAGATAAATCGGAGGGATAACGAAAAAGTGTAACATCCCTCACGCCCTCTAGTAGAGCGGTACTCAAGAAGATCCTTTCCCAGTTTCGTTAATTCTTCGCATTGTCTTACTTGTTCTTAGATTTACTTGCAGATGTAGCTCCTATTCTCAATTTATACATGCCACATTATTAACCTTATTTTTTAATCATATGCTGTCTGTATGTCTACTGAGCTACAGTCAATATGGAGTCATTTAAGATATTTCGGCAGATCAAGATATTTTGGCACAATATTTGAATATTATTTTTTCGAGTTTAAAGTAAATTGTTTTAGATTAAGCATAATGATTGCTTATGCCATCTTAATCTGCAATTGTGTTTGAAAGTAACTACACATAGTCAGCGGATTATAAGAATCAGTGAGATTTGCACGTTCACTCGCTTACTCACCCATCATGAAAAAAATGCCGAGTAACACATAATGACAAGCAGCTTGAATACGCGAGATTATCTAACTGTAAATACAAAATGTAGTAGCATAGGTATTAATACAGGATATACCGTTCAACAAACATTTGATGCAAAATAGTCTGCAGTTTTATGAGTTACAGTATTAAATCAATTAAGTAATAGCAAGCTTATGTATTGTTTAGGGTAAAGGAGTAGTATCTTACTGTTCAATTGTTTAATTTTTTGTCTTTTCATTAACTATAACAGATCACATGCTTATCGTGTTCTTTTCTTCCTAAGCAGACAAACGTTCAACCGAATGTGCTATTGAGGACTTGATGACGACCTATATCTTATGCTGGTGTGACATTTCAAAACATAAGTCATTTTTTCCACATTAGTTCTGCTAAACTACACGGACAGAACCGAAGTGGGATCGATTATTTAAATGACTCCTTTAGTGTATTCATAATTGACAGGTCAATTAAATCAGACTACAAATCTGAATAGATAACAAAAACAAGCATTGCGTACCAGAATAAATTGTCCAATGAGAACTTTTACTTTTGATTTCAAATTATATTTGCAATGAAACAAAGGCGTCCTTTAGATTTAATTCTTACTGACATATATGAATATTACAAAACTATCCATTTGGACCATTTAACTTTATTATTTAGAAATAAAAGTCATTTATTTAAAGACTTAAGTTCATAGATTTAATTTCTGTTTCAAAACAACTTTTGTGTTGGAGATGCATTCTTTGAATGACACCTATCCTTGTTGATCTTATTTTTCATTTTTCATATTGTAGAATGATAATTATGGGTAAAAAAGAACGTTATAAATGAATATTCGGATAGCCTTTGAGGTTTTTGTACCATTTTACACACAACAATGTGACTAGGGGGCGTGGACGTTAACTGAAAATGTCTGCAAAGTCATGAGACAGATTGTTATATATACGTATATATATTTAGCTTTCAATTTCCTGTAATATCACCCAGCACTGGGAAGCTATTTTATTGATCATTGCTCTAACGGTAATTTTGTTGTAAATGGAAATCTGACATATCGTATGGTTTGCTGACACATAAGTAATCGTATTGTGAATTTCTATTTACTCCTTATTGGAGGGAAGTCAGACATGTCCGTTCAGGAAATAGCTTAGACTGTTATTTACAGACAAATGCTTCCAATGATAAAATATTTTACCTACAAAATTCCTTAATAATTGACCTGATTGCTGTCCAAAAAGGAAACAGCATTCTATCGTGAGAAACATATGTTCGCTTTAATATCTGTCGAAATTTGTCAAAGTTATCAAAGGAATAATAGAACAGGGAGTTTATTATAACTGTCGAATCTCAGGGCAAAAATGATAGAAATAATTATTCGTTTACTTAATATCTTGTCTAAAGTCAATTATCGATTGTTCCGCATTGATATAATTGTTGCACTTTCAGAGTATTGCCGCTGCAAACATATCTGACAATAATTAAGCGGAAACAAAGTAACAAAAGTAGTAATGTGTTATATGTATTTGTTAAATCTTAAAGGTACATTGAGCCTACAAATGAATAATTAATTTTTTTTAGAAAGGACCAACATGTATCATTATGCTGTTTAAAGATCAAGTATAGGTGAAAAGATGAAAACCTGAATAAAATAGTGCTGAATATGCAGTGTTTATAATCAGCCTTTGGTTAAATTATTTGCGCTATTTTAAGTAACCTATTCAATGTACATTTGCCATTAATTGCCGAGACAAGTTAAATGATGTTGCAGGTTGCATATTCCAGTAATTTACAATATTGCATTTTAAGGCTACCTGCGAGGCTCTTTGATGCAAATCAAGATTATGGATTTTGTTTGAAGTCGGTGTGTTGCACGGAAATAGATTGTCAATTAACAATGTCATAATTTTCTTAATGAAAAACACGGAATCTTCCGGGTGATTGCTTCTGAATACTTTGGAGTAAAATATTAGATTCCACTTTATTTAACACGTTGTGCACTAATTTTGAAATCATTACGATTGTTTCTCTAAAAGTGACGTATCAAAATGGTTATAATAACCTTACATATAAAACATTTCATTCTATATTGATTGAAAGACGTATACCTTTTGTCAGTACATGTAAGTGTAACATGTTTTTTTCTTTCAGTGTAAAGTGCTTGGAAAAGGAAGAGATATTCATTTCATTAAACTAACATTGTAAAAGTAAAGTGCCTACTGTTAACTGAATAACATATTCAGTACTTGAAAGGTCAAAATATCTTAAAAAGGTGTCATCAATAACGCATTTATTTTAAAATGCACATTTTGTCACAGAAACATATGTTCTTTTCGTAAAAGAGCAAAGTATACTGTTGAAACGTGAAATAAATGATTTAAGCGCATTTAAGATGCTTATTACTGGACGGAAGAAGCAACCGTAAGTGATATTTTTGCCCCCGCCATGTAATGGCCGGGGCATATAGTGTTACCCTGTTCCGTCCTTCCGTCCTTCCGTCATTCCGTCATTCTGTCATTCCGTCATCACCAGTTTCCGTTTATTATCTTAGTAACGGTTGCACACATTCAACTCAAATTTTACATATGGATATGTCATGAGAAAATACAGGTCAAGTTCGAATTTAGTCATGGTTCAATGATTTTTAGCAGAGTTATGCCCCTTTTACTTTGAAAATAATATGAAATTTTCAGTTTCCGTTCATTATCTCCCTAACGGTACAACACATTTAACTCAAACTTGACATATGGATATGTCATGATAAAATACAGGTCAAGTTCGAATTTGGTCATGGTTCGATGATTTTTGGCAGAGTTATGCCCCTTTTACTTAGAAAATAATATGAAATTTTCAGTTTCCGTTCATTATCTCCCCAACGGTACAACACATTCAATTCAAATTTGACATATGGATATGTAATGATAAAATACAGGTCAAGTTCTGATTTGGTCATGGTTTGATGATTTTTGGCAGAGTTATGCCCCTTTTACTTTGAAAATAATATGAAATTTTCAGTTTCCGTTCATTGTCTCCCCAACGGTACAACACATTCAATTAAAATTTGACATATGGATATGTAATGATAAAATACAGGTCAAGTTTCAATTTGGTCATGGTTCAATGATTTTTGGCAGAGTTATGCCCCTTTTACTTTGAAAATAATATGAAATTTTCAGTTTCCGTTCATTATCTCCCCAACGGTACAACATATTCAACTCAAACTTCACATATGGATATGTCAAATGAATGCGCAGGTCAAGTTAAATTTGGTTATGGTTCAATGATTTTTGGCAGAAATTTTCAGTTTTCTGTTTATTATCTCCCCAACGGTACAACACATTCAACTCAAATTTGACATATGGATATGTTTTTGGAATGTCCAGGCCAAGTTCTAATTTGGTCATGGTTCAATGATTTTTGGCAGAGTAAAGCCCCTTTCACTTTGAAAATAATATGAAATTTACAGTTTTTGTTCATTATCTACCCAACAGTGTTACATATTCAACTCAAATTTGACATATGGAATGTCAAAGGAATGGGCAGGTCAAGTTGGAATTTGGTCATGGTTCGATGATATTTTGGCAGAGTTATGTCCCTTTCACTTTGAAAATAATATTTTTGTCAAAAATCATTCAACCACGACCAAATTCAAACTTAAACTGCTTATTCCTAAGATGTATCTCTATATATTTATTTTAACTTATCTTTCTTGAATGTTGGAAAAAAAAATAATTTTCAGTTTCAGCACTCATACTTTTGTGGAAATGTATGAAGCCATTATTTTGGCTACAAATATGAAATATGCTATTTTCAAAAGGTTAAGACTGAATAATTTCAGTGCCTTGAACATTGTATGGAAATGGTTTGTGTTAACACTGAAAAGTTTTAAGGGCTTTGAACTTAATATGAAAAAAATAATTTGTGCAAACAAATTTGGAACTAAATATTATAACATCTGAAATTTTGGCTGCATGCGGGGGCATCCGTGGCATGATGACACATTTCTAGTTTTATTATTCTTAATACACCCTGGATGAACAAGTTTGTCAAGGGATTCATAAATGTAAACGTCGAATTATTATTTTGGCACACACGGACCCGATTTCAAGTAATCATTTGCAGATATCTTTTTTCAAATGCGAGAACAAAAATACGACAAAGACCGTAGGACCCGGCGTAAATTAAGCTTTTATTTTATGTGAGTAGTCATTATTAGACTTTAGTAGTTTTTTAGAACACTTCGACACAAATGTTCTATTCGCAAAGCAAAAACCGATAGGTTTTACTTTTTCCAATCATTTTTTTTCACTAGAAATACATGTTGAGGTCTGTCTTGTAAATGCCATTCCCGTCCCTAACGCATTAATAAATTAGTAAAGTAATATTTGACATAGTTTGGAAATCGGCAAAAGAATCACCTGTTTAAACTAAAGAAGAACTCGAAAAATAAAATTATATTCTGAAATGTGAATAAAAACACTCTGATATTGGGCCTTTCATTTAGTGTTGCAACATTATACATTTAACTTCAACTTTTAGACTTTTTAGATAGGAATCATATTTAGGGCTGTAAGTTTGGAAAATAATAATGATTTTGCTACGGATAGGGTTTACATTCAAAAGTTAATATTACTTCAAATATTTGGCCGTTAATCATGAATTTCGTTTTCAGTTATTTTCGAAACTAACATTTAACATCTTACAAATTATAAACAACTATAACAGTTACTGTTATTTCAACATTTTACTTACAGTATACAATAACAACTGTGTTGTAGACCAACTGCAAAGAAAGGTCACTAGTAAGTTAAGGCTTTCTTCTTTGACTTCTTTTTCATTTGTAAAAATATAAAGCCTTTATAGTGTAGGAAACTCAGACCGGTAAGAAGGACCCTACCAGTCTACGTCTGGGAACAGTAACTTTTATATACCAAAATGTTCGTAAGGGTCTGCAGAATATGAAACGAAATTTCGTTTTAACCCAAATGGTCGGATATTCAAGAAATCCAAGATGGCGTCCAAGATGGCCGCCAAAATTTTGAAAAAACACATATTATCATTATTTGGCAGTTTTTTCAATAATTTCTATATTGTTTTTTGTCCAGACATATACATACGATAAAAAATACATATTTGTTGTAAATATATTAGTTTTTGGTCATTTGTATAGAACAGCCTCCGGAATAAGTTTGCAAATCCGGAATTTTCGCAAACTCAACTACCCTTTTTAACATAGTTTCAATACAAAGGTTAAATCAAACAGTAATTTGGATAAAAATAGACGATTATTAACCGATTACACAAAGATAGCGCAATAATTAAACGCTGTGTGAGCGTTCAAAGTGTGACCTCCCATGGGGTTTTTCAATTCTCCCACGGGTTTTTACGTGTCCCACTGGGACTTTAGTGGGGTTGAAACCCCATTTCTTAAAGTGGGAGAATAAAACCGTGGGAGAAAAAAAAATTTTTTTTTCTAAATATTTTTACATGTGTTGAATATATAATACTTATAATTAACTTATAAGTATTCGAGGAATATATTTAAAGAATTTTACAATTCTCCCATTGGCTGAACTAACCCATTTAGTAAATGGGAGAAATCTCCCAAAATTAAAATGTGCGGAAACCTCCCAAAATTAAAATGGGAGAAATCTCCCATGATGGCTAACTTGGAGAAATACCCCATTAGAGCGTGATGGGAGAATAACATTATGGGAGAACTCATCTATATCTTTTTTTTTGTTTTACTTATTGGATCGGAAGTTTAACAGTAAAAGTTTTTCTACATGTTAATATTCGGTTCCGACCTTTTTAAAATGAAATAGGTCCGGTCCAATTAGTTATTTATTTACTCAATTAATTAATTATTAATTTATGTATTAGTTAATTAATTAATTCTAAATAAATTCATTCATTGATTCATTCATTCAATTAATTATAAATATATAAATAAATAGAAAATAAATAATTAAATTAACATATTGATAAATCAATATATTAATAAACTAACAAATTAATACACTTATTAATTAATTAAATAAAGAAATCAATAAATAAATTAATTAATAAATTAATAGATTGATGAATAAATAAATAATTTTTTTTTTTTAATAAATTGATTAAATAAATAAATTAATTAATTGGTTTATGAATTAATGTTACAAATGTCCAATTAGTCTTATAATGAATTAAAATATATCTGAAATATTATGATTACGCTTGGGTTATTACCTGAAGTTTCATAAACATTAATAGCGACTGTTTTTTATTCATATAAATATATAAATGTATATTTCTTTCCATTAATTTATAGTATTTGTTCTGTGTAGTTAGTTATTATTTATAGTAGGATATAATTTTATGATAAGTATGATATTTTCGTGTTATTATAAATGTTTTACTAGTCTCTTATAATTCAATGATTGAATGGTCATGTACTTTTCTGTGTTTTATGTTTGCTTATGATTTTTATTTGTGTATGTGCATGAATGAGACTTAAATAAATAAATATTATTATACATTGTAGAAATACTCAAAAAAAAATGTTTAAACAGTATGACAGTCAATTTAATTAATTAATTCTAAATAAATAAATTCATTCATTCATTCATTCATTCATTCATTCAATTAATTATAAATATATAAATAAATAGAAAAATAAATAATTAAATAAAGAAATCAATAAATAAATAAATAGATTGATAAATTGATGAATTAATAAATAAATATTTTTTTAATAAATTGATTAAATAAATAAATTAATTAATTGTATGACAGTCAACTGTACATTAAATTCGGGCGGTGTGTGGTCAGTGCAGTTCTAATTAGCAATTAGATCAATTATCTTTTATTACCCTTCATGATGGGGCTTTTTCTTAACAGCATAATTATAAGAGACACACACACAAAAAAAAAGAGAGAAAAAAAAGAAAAAAAACACGGTTTAAAAGAATAATAAAAAAGAAGAAAAAATGGATATTGATCATTTGAAAATGAATTGTTCATATATAATAATGTAAGTTAACAAATTATATATACATGTACGCCGTAAATTGCATAGTTTGTAACAGAAATTAGAACGTTTAGGATGTTTTTCGTCTGCTTCATTGATCTCTTTCTTTCTTTGTTTACAATGCAGTTGAATAATTGAATGGCTATTTGTGCTAAAAACGGCGTATTTGAAAATCGTGTAGGCACGTTCATTTAGAGCACTTAAATAACAAAAGCATTTTTGTTTACATAAATATAACTTGTACAACACGCCAAATGAAACAAAACAGCATATATTTTGATGTATGAGCGAGGAAAAGAAATACACATAAGTATAACTGACATGAAGGTGAACAAAATAATATTCCACGTCATCAATTAGAATGGCAAAAGAAATTACCGATTATTTATTTATTTATTTATTTATTTATTTATTTATTTATTTATTTATTTATTTATTTATTTATTTATTTACCTATTTATTTATTTATTTATCAATTAGTTTATTTATTAATTCTAAATAAATAAATAAATAAATAAATAAATTCATTCATTCATTCATTCATTCATTCATTCAATCAATTAATTATAAATATATAAATAGATAGAAAATAAATAATTGAATTAATATATTGATAAATCAATAAATTGATAATCTAATAAATTAATTAACGTATAAATTAATTAAATAAATAAATTTATAAATCAATTAATAAATACATAAACCAATAAGTTAATAAATTGATTATATAAATAAAGTAATTAATTAATTTATAAATTAATAATTTAATTCATTCATTGAAGTAACCAATGTCCAATTAGTCTGATATTGATTTAGAATAGATCTGAAATATTATGATTTCGATTGGATGATTACCGTAAGTTTCATAAATAGTATGACAGTCACCTGTACATTAAATTTGGGCGGGGTGTGGTCATTGCAGTTCTAATTACCAATGAAAACAAAGGAATTATGTGTCGGATAATAACTTGATTGGATAGCAACATAGAACAGAACAGAACAGAACATAAGTTTATTAATAAATCGTATGCGAACAGCATATTGATTAAACAATAATATTTTACATGCATGCATAAAAGTATGTAATGAGAGCATATACAATAATGCATCAATGTATCAAAGATAAATACAAAGTCTACATATTTTCGATAGATTTGAGATATTCGGCTTTGCTATTTCTGACTATTCATATACAATTATGATAACGAAAATGTCAACTTGGTAATTGTTATTTCATATGACACAGTATTTAAGTTAAGTATTTTAATTAACTATTTGTATTTTAAGAGAGTCTTTCTTTCTTCAAATGCTTTGATTAGATATTTTGCCAGTCTGTATAAAATTTGCACATCACTGGATGATAATAAATCAATGAATTTAATCATATTTGGCCTTGTTCTGTACCAATGTGGTATATACTGTCTTCTAATGTTATTATACACCGGACATTCTAATATGAAGTGGAATTCATCTTCTATTGTTCGTTGAAGACATAAATTTACACAGACGCTCGTTCCTAGGAATGTTCCTATGCCTACCTTGTTCAATTTCAAGGCAATGATGAGGACAAACGATTTTATAACATTTCTATATTTCTTATTTTCCTATGTCGAAATATGTGGGACCCAAATAAATCTGCCTATTTCACAAAGTTTGTGCAGAATATCAATAAAAAAATAGATCCCATAAACTCTGATGTCGCCAATCTTCCGCGTACACACCTCACAATAGTTCACTAAACAATAATTATGTATCAATACATCTCTTTATTCGTGGTTTTGTAGTTTGAATTTGGATATTGTTCTACAATGAATGCGTTCATATAGAATCTAACCCAACTCGTTGCGAGTTATAGTCTCATAACTGTGCTCCCATAACGCACATACATCAATAGTGTAATTTCTCACTATTTCCGCCAGTTTTGCAGTCCATTATGATACGATGTTTCTGTTTCTTATTTTACCATCATCTTCGTACACTATTAACTTATTCATATTATTACAAGTGTCCGGATTGTCCGTTGTCCGAAATGTTAACCAGAGCCGACCAATTATACCAATTATCGTAAACTATTAGTTGTCTGTAATAAGAACTAGTGGAAGTGCTACTCCTGTCTTTTCACCGTATTTGCCATATGTTTACGAACAATACTTGTCCATTAAAGTCTTACGAAATCATCTATCGTCCTACATGAATTTTCGAAGTTTGAAATCAGACACTTACATCTATTACTTTTCTGCTAGTTGATGAAAACCCAAAAATTTACAGCACAATACAACTAAGTAAATTGAAACTCCTCAACAATTAGTGCAGATCGAAAGGTTGAATATCGTTAAATCTGAGCTATTACGAGTGTGTCTTGTGGATTTATCTCGAGATATAAGTAAAAATATTGGCTTCATGTTTGTATATAGCCTATTGATGCAACAAGGCAATCAATGCCCCAGTTTCGTACCAGACATATTACTGCCTTAGTAACGAGTTAGCCCAGATAGGTGAATAGTCATCGACGATATCTGATCCCTTTCCGTTTCATATGTCCGTATGTTTCTGTGTATCTCTGCATTCACGGTCCCAACCTTAACCTTTTTTAATACTATTAAATTTTTGTTGTTCGTATACTGACAATTGAGACAGTTAATTATCATCCATTATCATACACATTATAATAGTATTATAATATATAAGTCTGAGCAAATCGACATTTGTAAATTGCATTTCATACCCAGAAGCTTTAGTTTCGCTCAATAGATATCGAAATACTAATCCACATTATGTAGCAGAATAATTAATAGGAGTGATTTATAATGGTATCATAAGTAATCCGCGATATACTCCGCCAGATATTTTTTTCTTGATTATGTTTTGTCGAGACATATCGATTTATCATTATGGAATGAGCTGAATGTAAAATAATTCAATGCTTACTTTAGACCCAGTAAGATGGTCCGTGCGTTGGAAATTTCGCCTATAATCACAACTGAAGAAGTCGGATTTCTTTTGTCTATTTGTTTCACCACAAGAATCTATTTTACATTTGCGTACATTACGTAAGAACTTTTAAAAGTTTGCCGTCGTATTCCATGTTTTATAGCTTATACCATAATGCACTTCTAGAAACAGAGTCAAATGCCTTTTGATAGTCGGATGAAAAGCAGCGTATAGACGTTTCCTTGACTTAAGTATTAATGACTGTCAGGTCTGATTGCCCCCCTAAAAGAATGTTGATACCACTTGAACGTGTGAAAAACATAACCATCGAAGGTCATAAATTACGTATCATATTACACATCCTTTGATTCCCAGAGATCAATTAAGTTTTATTACCCTTCATGATGGGGCTTTTTTCATAATAGCATAGACACACACACAAAACACACAGAAAAAACACGGTTTAAAAGAATGATAAAAAAATAAAGAAAGAAGAAAATGAGGATGTTGATCATTTGAAAATGAATTGTTCATATATAATAATATAAATTTACAAATTATATATACATGTACGCCGTAAATTGCATAGTTTGTAACAGAAATTAGAGCGTTTAGGATGTTTTTTGTCCGTTGCATTGATCTCTCTCTTTCTTTGTTTACAATCCAGTTGAATAATTGAATGGCTATTTGTGTTAAAAACGGCGTATTTGAAAATCGTGTAGGCACGTTCATTTAGAGCACTTAAATATCAAAAGCATTTTTGTTTGGATATGTATAACTTGTACAACACGCCAAATGAAACAAAACAGCATATATTTTGATGTATTAGCGAGGAAAAGAAATACAGATAAGTATAACTGACATGAAGTTTAACCAAATTAGGTAGGGATTTTCCTACGTCATCAATTAAATGGCGGCAGATATTGCCGATTATTTATTTATTTATTTATTCTATATGAATGAATGAATGAATGAATGAATGAATGAATGAATGAATGAATGAATGAATGAATGAATGAATGAATGAATGAATGAATGAATGAATGAATGAATGAATGAATGAATGAATGAATGAATGAATGAATGAATGAATGAATGAATGAATGAATGAATGAATGAATGAATGAATGAATGAATGAATGAATGAATGAATGAATGAATGAATGAATGAATGAATGAATGAATGAATGAATGAATGAATGAATGAATGAATGAATGAATGAATGAATGAATGAATGAATGAATGAATGAATGAATGAATGAATGAATGAATGAATGAATGAATGAATGAATGAATGAATGAATGAATGAATGAATGAATGAATGAATGAATGAATGAATGAATGAATGAATGAATGAATGAATGAATGAATGAATGAATGAATGAATGAATGAATGAATGAATGAATGAATGAATGAATGAATGAATGAATGAAGAAACGAACGAACGAACGAACGAACGAACGAACGAACGGACGGACGGACGGACGGACGGACGGACGAACGAACGAATAAATAAAAAAAATAAAAAAAATCATTCATTTAATTATAAATATATAAATAGACAGATAATAAATAATTAAATGAATAAATTAATAACTCAATAAATTAATAAACTAATAAATAATTAAACTTATAATTTAATTAAATGAATAAATTAATAAATAAATTTAGTCAATTGATAAATTAATAAACTAATAAATTGATTAGATAAATAAATTAATTAATAAATTTATAAATTCATAAACTAATTCATAACTAGACTCCATAAAATTCTCGCAAGTGAAAAGGATCGGTGATCCTGTGAAAGCAGCAGAGTCGCATCGCCCGAGACCTATAGTGGTATCATTTGAATCATTTAGTGATAGAGAAAATGTAAGAAAAGCAGGCATACTATTTAATAAAAGTCAAAAACAGATTAAAATTCATGAACATTTCCCCAGAGAAGTAGAAGATCGGAGAAAAAAATTGTATTATCCTGCTCGAAAACTATCAGAACAAGATCAAAAGGTTGTGTTAGTCAAAGATCGTCTTTATGTCAATAATAAACTGTTTGACCCACAAACTTACAAATATACAGACAAATTTGGTAACACTAAATTTCTAGCAAAGCCACAGCCTCCGGCATACGGCGAAAATAGTAACCGATACATACATCCATCACATATTAACACTTCGGAAGGACCAAGTAATATCCCTGTACAGGGACACGCTCATTCACAAGACAATGGTTTCAAAAACACATATCGTTATAAACCGAGCATACAAAACCGGAAGCGTTTGGATTCTTCAAGACCTTTGGATTTCACAACCCCAAACCGGTACCAATCACTTGCGGTATTAGACCGCACCGACCAACAGAAACGGAAAGTTTGTTCCCCACTAGATATAGAGTTTGTAACAAAGCGTCTAGATGACAGTTCTTCACCGAGCTCCCACGCCACGACAATTCATGGAAACTTATCGGGAAAAGAAATTCCGTTAGTTTCTTTATTAAATGACGAAATAATAACAGATTCAGTTAGTGAGAATTTGCCAGTAATTACACCGCCCGCGCCTCAAATAGTGTAGGACAGATGTGGAGAGTCACGTGATCAATTTAGTGACCTAGTAAACTATTATCGCAGTCGACAGTGTCAGTTTTGCTATACAGCAGATATTGTATGTGAAATGCTTGAATGCACGTGTAAATTTTACCGTTTAAATAACATCTACTGTTTACAACTATTCTATGTAAACGCCTGTTTGATTTTGTATTGCACTTTTCATCGTATGATCTTCAATATACATAATCAATTTGTAGAAACGGCATACTTTCACCCATTAGAATATAAAGCAAAGGGTAACCCGTCTAAATATGAATACCCCAACAATGTAAATATAAGAAATGATAACTTGTTTCCAATTGAATGGACCGGGACGCATACTGTTAATTTCTTACTCTTGTTTATTTATGCGATCACGTATTTTCAATTTCTCTTCTGTAACACTCATTGTTTAAAAGCCCAATATCAATTATTGATTGTCATTCAGTACATATTTTATGTAATTAGCTATCTAAAATTGTGTTGCGCATTTTTCCTGACATATGCGTTGTTATTTTTCTTCTACACAACGTTAACAGATTTTCTCATGTATTTTTGTTACTACCACATAAATTTTAATATGATAGGACGTAAATTCCATTTTCATTTCACCACCATATACTGTTCAGAATTGTTGAATCTAATGTTAATTTTACAAAATTTTGTATACTGTGGTGTGACTTTCTGTAACGTAATTTACAATATGATTAATTTTTATATTCAAAATCAATCAATTGCCATCCACTTTTTTAAACATGTATTTTTGTCTGAGGTTACGGCATTACATTTTGCGGAGTACTTCATTAACGGTTATCATACTATAAGAGCAAAGATAGAATTATATCGATCTTGCTTTGAATTTTTGACATACTATCTTAATGTAAGAACAGTGCCATTTGGGAAAGAAGAATTATATTTTTTTGCTTATAATAGCTCTAACTGCCACACAACATGTGTTTGTAAATATGCAAAAGCAAACTTGAATAATAATTTATTGTGTATACCATGTTTTCTGCACGAGTGTATGTGCATGTACGTTTGCTCATTTATTCATCTACATCAACATTTATATTATACTTTGTTAGAATTTGTTTATTTTTACAATGTACTTGTATTCTTTTTTTCAAATATGTATCACTATAGTATCTATAGCAGTAATGATTTTAAAGAAGCCCAACTAGTAAATAACATAGACGTAAATAAAAACAACATAAAACAATAACAACGTAAATGATAATAATAATAATAATAATAATAATAATAATAATAATAATAATAATAATAATAATAATAATAATGATAATAATAATAATAATAATAATAATAATAATAATGTCGATAATAATAATGATGATGATACAAATAATAATAATAATAATAATAATAATAATAATAATAATTATGATAATAATCAAATTGATGATAATAATAATAGAAGTAATAATAATGGAAATAACGATGATAGTAAAGGTCTACAGAACAATACAATATCAAATAAAATTAATTGTAATCTTTCATTTCTTTCGCTGAATGTTTGTGGGTTGAAATCAAAGATAAAATGTCCTGAATTTACTGAAATGCTCAACCGATATGAAGTAATTGGATTACAAGAAACAAAACTAAATGACCTGGATCATGTCGAACTCTCTGGTTACAAACTTCATTTTAAAAACAGGAAATTTAGTAAACGTGCTTCAGGCGGAATCGCTCTTGCTTACAGATGTGCTTTGTCGAAATATGTAACTGTAATAGAATCAAAATCTAACCTTGTTCTTTGGTTCTCTCTATCAAAAAAACTTTTCAAAACTGAATCAGACATTTTATGTGGTGTGGTTTACATACCACCTGAAAGATCAGATTACTCGGTCGAAGCCCCTTTTTTAGAGATTCAGCTAGAACTCAACAGTTTATCAGATAATTACACATACCATTCATTGTTCGGTGATTTTAACGCTAGGACCAAAGAAATAAACGACTTCATTGTGTTAGACACCGACTTTTTTAACATGCAAAATCTTCATGAAATATGTGATGAGTATAATGCGGAAATGCAGAAATTTGATAATGCAGAACATTTGCCGAAGCTTCGTAGAAACTGTGATCATATTGCAAATAATTATGGTAACAGACTTATCGAATTTCTCCAGTTTAATAATATTTATATCTTAAATGGCAGAACAAAGGGAAACGAAACTGGAATGTTAACTTGTAAATCCTAGTAGTATAGTAGATTATTTTTTATGCAGTTCAAATATTTTCAAATATATAAACAACATGCAGGTATTAGATTTCTGTCCATTGTTATCGGATGCTCATAACCCTTTAAGTTTAACACTAAACATAGGAATTCCTAAAAGTACTGAAACCGATTCTAACGATACTCCTGACATAAGATTATGGGATAACTCTAAAATAAATGAATTCGTACTTAATATAGATTTGAATGAAGTCTGTAGACTATCAGATAAGTTGGATAATCAGGAAATTAAAGACAATTTTAACCAAGAAACTGTGGATAATATCATGTCAGATATTGCTTCTTTATATCTTCGATCATCAAAAACATCTTTTGGTTCTATGCGCAAAAATAAAAATATAAATAATGAAAAATCGTCTGATTCATCGACGTGGTTTGGGCATAAATGTCGAACTGCGCGTAAACAATTCCATAATGCTAAATACCTTTATAAATTGCGAAAATCAGAGACAAATAAAGAATACCTTAAAACAAAAAGTAAAATGTATAAAAAAAACATGAAACATTTTTATAATAAATCTAAAAATCTAAAAATAAAAAATATAGAGAAATTAGGGAAATTAAAACATTCTGACCGTAGAAAATATTGGTAAAACAACGAAAAGTAGAGTGTGATATTAATGAATCGTATTCCTTTTTTAAGAAAATAACTTTGCAAACAATATTAGCGATGAAATACCATAGGCTCGTATTCAAACGCAAAATTCAGAAATAAATGAAACTATTAACTGTACAATAACTGAAGAAGAAATATGAAAAGCAATCAAATCTCTAAAAAAATAACAAAGCATGTGGTATCGAGAATTGTAAATGAAAACATTAAATATTCTTATCATATTTTTAAAAACGTTTAGCTTAAACTATTGTATTTGATTTAAAACAATGGCACAATCCCGGACTCATAGACCATTGGACTCATAAATCCAATTAATAATAAATAAAGGTGACATATCCAAGCCAGACAATTAAAGGCCTATAACTTTGCTTAGTTGTTTTGGTAAATTACTTTCTTGCATTATCAATAACAGACTGACAAATTACGTTTAATCAAATGATATTTTACATAATTCTTAAGCTGGTTTGAAAAGGTTTTTCAACTCAAGATAATATGTTTATTCTTCAACATTTAATTCAATATAATAATAATAACAAAAAGAAATTATTTTGCGCTTTTATAGACCTTAAACAAGCTTTCGATACTGTTTGGCGAGATGGTCTTTGGAATAAATTAGGTAATTATAATATCAATGGAAAATGTTTCAATTTTATTAAAAACATGTACAATAATATTAAATCATGTGTTAAATCAAATTCAACTGTATCAAGTTTCTTTCCATGTAATATTGGTGTAAGACAAGGCGAAAACCTTTCGCCTTTGATGTTTTCTCTTTACCTAAATGATCTACACAATTTTTTTTTTGACAATAATACTAATATAAATGGAATAGTTATACCTGATAGTGAAAATACAGATGATATGCAGACTTTTTTTAAAATTATTTATCTTACTTTATGCAGATGATACTGTTATTTTAGCTAACAGTGAAGATGAATTACAAAAACTCTCTTGATTTATATGAAGAATATTGTGATGCTTGGAAGCTAACCGTAAATATTGAAAAATCAAAAATTTTAATTTTCTCAAAAGGAAGAATACCTCAATATCATTTTCATTTAATAATCAACAGTTAGAAATAGTGCAAGAATATAAGTACCTTGGAATATATTTTAGTAGAAGCGGATCATTTTTTAAATGTAAGAAACATTTATCTACACAAGCAACTCGCGCTATGTATAGCCTAATTAAAAATTCAAATAGATTAAGTTTACCTATATATTTACAGATTGACATGTTCAATAAAACAATCAAACCAATTCTTTTATACGGATCTGAAATATGGGGTTTTGGAAATTATGATATAATTGAACGTGTTCAACTTAAATTTCTTAAGTATATTTTAAAATTAAAAAAGTCAACCCCAAACTATATGGTATATGGGGAACCGGTTGTACACCTCTCTCTATAGATATTGAAGAGAAAACTATTGCATTTTGGTCAAGAATATGTAATGTTAATCCAGATACATTGCCAAATAAATTATCTTCAATAGTTTACAAAAATGTAGTTAACATAGCTAAAACATTGGGCAATGAATCATTGAAAAGAAAATATCCTTGGTTTTATAATATTAAGGACATTTTTATCAAATGTGGAATGATACATATATGGACGAACCATTATTTCCCAAAAAGAATATGGCTAAAACTTTCAGTACGACAAAAAATAAAAGATTTGTTTATTGACGAATTGTATGCTAATGTAGGAAACTCTTTTAAGGCTAGCTTCTATAAACTTTTTAAATGCAAATTTAAGAGAGAATCATTTTTATCCTTGCCAAAGTCAACAATTCTATATTTATTTATACGATTTCGTACTCGAAACCACCATCTTCCGAAAGAAATCGGAAACTGGGCAAGAATTCAATTAAATGATAGACTATGTACGTCATTTAATAAATTAGGCGACGAATTTCATTTCTTATTCGAATGCAAAATCTTTGAAAATGAGCGTAAACGCTTTCTTAAAACCCTATTATTTTAGTAGACCAAATATAATCAAAACATCTGAATTAATGAATACTAAGAATAAACAAGAACGTCTCAAATTAGGTAAATTTGTTAAGTGTATACTAAGTAGAATTTAAGGCATTGAACCACTATGTAATGATTATAATATAACTTTCTTTTCTCCGAATATCAAAAGTGCTGCAAAGTCTCTGTTTCGTTTTGGGAGACCCAGTGGCACACATTTATAATATCCCGCATTTCAACTAGACCACAGATCTTTGATTTTTCTAAAGGAAAGGTCAGAAGAAGTTGTCTAGGTTTAGAAATACTAATCAACTCCACTTTCGTATCTCAATATCTAATGGTATTTTTCACTATATGAAAATGTGTTATTTCTCTCTACATTATACAAAAGAACTATTTTTTCCTCTTTGGGCCTATGATATAGCCTTTTGCTAATTAAATATTGTAAGATCGTGTGGGGGCTGTGGCCTCCGACACCTTTGTATAGGACTCACCGTGAAGTCGGGGGTACTCCTGTCTCCCGACCGCCATTGGGAAGTCGAGGGACAGGAGTGCACCTGGCACGGCCTGGGGCGCGTTTCATCGCAGGAAGACCTTATTGGAGCTTCCATGCCCCAGGTCGTGCTCTGATTGAGTTCAGGTCCACGATAGAGTAGACGGAGACCACAGTTCCCGCCGATCAGAAAGTTTTTTTTTTAGATCATATTCAAATTCACTCTGCATAACTAAACACTTGAATATTACCTAACACTTAAACTAAAGGGAAGTAAATGCAACAACATCTACGTACAAAGCCTTTTTTGTTATCTCCCCTCATCTACTATTCGCATCTCTATACCATAACTTTTTAGACTTCTCCTTTTATACCTTAAAAATGATTCGTATGGTTACTTAAATTTTTGTAGTATATTCATCTACGTTAAAAAATATTGATTGTCGTTACAACTATTGAGCAGTAATCGTCAATTTAATACTACACATTGTTGAAATAGAAAGTATACATATATATATATGTGTGTGTGTGTGTGTGTGCGTGCGTGCGTGCGTGCGCGCGCGTGTGTGTGTGCGTGCGCGTGCGTGTGACGAGAAAAAATGAAAAAATACCTTTGAATGTAATACTAGCTTTCTTTATTATTTAATATGTTTTAGTAATATATATACACAACAATTTTGGCTCTCCACGTACCTAAAGACTGGAAGCACAATTCTATTATATTTTTCGCTAGTATGTTAATTAACTGTTATTTGAGCCTCATTATACTTTATTCATGTTTATTACTCCATTATGTCATGTTTGTACATGGAATGAGAGAATAAAATGTTTTTTGACTTTGACTTTGACTTTGACTTCATTCGGTAATGTAACAAATGTCCAATTAGTCTGATATTGAATTAGAATGGATCTGAAATATTATGATTTCGATTGGTCGATTACCTTAAGTTTCAATACCAGTATAACAGTCACCTGTACATTAAATTTGGGCGGGGTGTGGTCAGTGCAGTTCTAATTACCATTGAAAACAAGGGAATTATCTTTCGGATAATAACTTGATTGGATAGCAACATAAATGACTGGCAGGTCTGATTGCCCCCTAAAAGAATGTTGACACCACTTGAACGTGTGAAAAACATAACCATCGAAGGTCATAAATTACGTATTACATCCTTTTGTTCACAGAGATCAATTAAGCCACTAGAAACTGTAAAGTTTATGTGAAATAAATTTCGTTCGTTCGTTCGTTGTTCGTTCATATATAATTATGTAAGTTATAATAATTTATACATGTACGCCGTAAATTACATAGTTCGTAACAGAAATTAGAGCGTTTAGGATGTTTTCTCGTCTGTTTCATTGATCTCTTTCTTTCTTTGTAATAATTGAATGGCTATTTGTGTAAAAAGCGGCGTATTTGAAAATCGTGTAGGCACGTTCATTTAGAGCACTTAAATAACAAATCATTTTTTACATAAATTTAACTTGTACAACACGCCAAAAGAAACAAAACAGCATATATTTTAATGTATTAGCGAGGAAAAGAAATACACATAAGTAAACTGACATGAAGGTTAACAAAATAAGGTAGTGATTTTCCTATGTCATCAATTAATATGGCGGCAGAAACTACCGATTCATTCATTCATTCATTCATTCATTCATTCAATTATAAATAGATTGATAGATAGATAAATGAATAAATTAATTGATTAATCAATTAATTAATTAATTAATTATTATTGTTACCAATGTCCAATTAGTCTGATATTGAATTAGAATAGAACTTAAATATTATGATTTCGATTGAATGATTACCTTAATGACAGTCACCTGTACATTAAATTTTGGCGGGGTGTGGTCAGTGAAGTTCTAATCACCAATGTAAACAAAGGAATTATCTTTTGGATAATAACTTGATTGGATTGCAACATAAATGACTGGCAGGTCAAAATGTTTAACAGGCATTTATACAAATTTAGATCAGACTACAATTACTAAACAATATCAACATATCTATTATATATTATTTAATTATATGCATATTTTGCCTTAGAAACAATTTTTTATTAAATTCTTAAGAAAGTGCAATCTTGAATTTTACAACATTTAAATATTGCTTGAACAGAATGTAAGATATTTATTACTAGGAGAAAGTAGCTATAAATGTGATCTAATTTGTCATAAAAGTTGTAAAATAAATAAAGTAGTATTTTAACTTCCATACAAAGTACTAATTTACTATACATGATGGGGCTTTTTCATAACAGCAAAACTATACATGCTATATAAGAGACACACACAAACACACACAAAAAAAAA
>NW_026858209.1:0-13983 GCF_026571515.1 Ruditapes philippinarum
CGAAAAAAAAGGTCGATAGCCGCATACGGCTGCAAAGACATTATACTTTATCCCTCCACGAAAATGCTTACTTTTAAGATCATTCTACTAGAGATATAGCAATAATTTAACAAAGCTCTTGCATATTGAGAAATTGCTATGTATATGATAAACGGTTCAAACCCCATTGTTTCCCTGAGTTAGAAATTGTTCACGCATTGCTTCATACTCACTTCAACAAAGACTTATGTTCCGAAGCTTATAGCTCGGTGGTTTCAGGGACGGATTCGGTGTCTATATTTTCTAAATGAATTCTGTATGAAATGATTTAAAGTTTCCCCCATAAAAATATTTTTGAAAAGTGCTTATACTCGCCGATTAATGGCGTTAAAACCGTGTAATACTTAAGTACCATATATGGAAAAAAATCACATTTTCCGGCGTTACCGCGGAGAACAATTCACGAACTTCATAAAAAATGACTAGAACCATATTTTATCAGCGTATTTTCATTTTTTACGTCACCAGAAGTTAATTTAATGTCATTTGCATACCAAAATCGAAATTATATGCGGTATTATATGAATTGTTGTACTAATAAGAGCCGACAAAAAGTCAAACTCACGCTCAAAACAGTGGTCAAGCCATTATTTTCAGGAATGATCTTGAAAAGTAGGCAATTTTGGGGAAATAATCTTGAGGAGGGATAAAGTATAATGTCTTTGCAGCCGTATGCGGCTATACCTTTTTTTCAAATTGGTTAAATAAGAATATATTGGCCAGTTTACTTCCTGCGTTGGAAATCCTGCCAGGTATCCGCCATTTATTGCACAATTCTGGGTTACTTTTGCAGCGTTACCACCGTGCATATCCAGTATACAGTCAGTTAGAGCTGACATATTAGCGGATTGTCATGTTGCTTATCCAGTGACTATGTGTTTCAATAAAGAAATGGACACAATGGTTGTTATATGTGGTGAAACACCAATGAAGATGAAAATATTCAAATTTGAGTTAGAATTCTTTAAAGTAGTAATATAGAAAAATTTTCAAGTGGCTTCATAAAAGTGGCAAATATATAGTAAATTTTGCTGTACCTATTGAACAAAATGTTATTATACATTAGAGATGTCTTGAATTGGAATGCATGTATCATTATTTTATGATGACTTAAGCGCCGTGCCATACATTTTATAAACATTTTTTTCTTAAAATAACGCATGTACACATAATTCGTCATAGACCTTTAGTTAATAAATCAAAAGACAATAGTCTGAAATGATTTTTTTCAAGTTTGAAATTTGTTACAGAATATTTTTCTTTTTCTCGCCTAGCGGCTCGGGTTATATTTCCAAACAGCCTTTTATATAGGGCCATATAACCTGTCAAAATATTTATAACTAATAATATAAACGTCACGATTATCCAATGAAAATCAACGTTATAAACGTGCAGCATTATAATGTATATCGGAGATGTCTACTGTCTGGGTGCTGTAACTCGATAACAACAACAATAAACTTACTTAATAATAATAATAATAATAATAATAATAATAATAATAATAATAATACATTTAGTTAGCCCCTTTCAGAAAGGGGCGGACAAATCCTTGTCCCTTTCTCTTATGAGAAGGGGAATCTTGTGATGCGTGCATGTGGTCGCACGGTTTGAAATTTTTTTTACAAAATAGCAATTTCTGATGTGTTTGTGTACTATTTTTAATGTTGTATAAAGAATCACACTCATGATTACAATGGTAGGATACTTAGTCATCATGCTCCAACTCGGAGCATTTTTTGGCAGAAAATCCATCGACTTGAAGGTAAAATACGATTTTATTATAAGAAATAGTAAGAGTATCCAAACATAATGTAGCGCACCAAAGATTGCTGTAGACCTTTTTACAGTACGATTTTTCCATAGCAACTGATTTTGCATTTCGCGCGTGCGCATTCTGTGAAGGGCAAAAGCGCAATAAAGAAATACTACATTTTAGCGTACTCGAGGCTTTAAAAGACGTAATTTTAAGTTATGTCACCGAAAAAAAAAAAGAAATTTTGGGATGAATTACAGTGGTAAGTACCTATGGTATTCCTTTGAAAGTGGATTGGCAAGGTGATATGTGTCAAACAGATTGACACGTGACCTGGTGTTATTTGCCAGCTTTATCAACCAGGACGTTTTAGTACCATGACACAATTAATCCCTTAACATTACGAAAATCGTAATGTAAGTAACTTTTATTTATACCAATCTCATCAATGTTTATTAATTTTGTGAAGTGACAAATAGTGTATCATGTGTAACGTCGAGGATAAAATGTGTGTTATTTCACCACCCATCTTAACTTCTCAAGAGTTTGAAAAATTATCATATATATATATATGACTTAAAAGAATTTCTATTCTGCATCACAGTCAAGCCGGATAAAGGATAAAATTGATTGAAATTTGATAAAATTACATGTAGGTAAACTGAAAACTAATAAAAGCATTATTACGGGTTCCGACTTTTTTCAGAATGAAAATTATGATGATTATATGTTATAAAATTTATTTAGTTTTTATATGGGCGATTTAAACAACAATAAAATTAACTTCTTTATTTGCTAATACAAAAATGTATATATATTTCCACATTTTTTTACAACAATTATCGCAATGTCATGTTCGTGATTGTAAGGGGAATTCTTAGACAATCGTCTTTTCCGTGCCCTTTTTATGTCAATTTTGGCCACAAAGCTATAAAGGCATCTTTTGTGGTTCTGTTAAAAGCGATTTTATATAATTTTCTATTTTTTTTTACCTTAAACTAACTCGGAATTGTCTATGAGCTTTTACTACATTTCTATGTAAGGCGATGCTCTTTTTGCCCTACGCAAATTGCGCATGCGCAAGAAAATACTACTTCCGGTCAATATTTCATAACAGAGGACCGCGTCGTAAATAGGTCTACAGTCCTTGAGATAATTGTAAAAGAAAGTTTATAGATTTATTGTCTGGTTTAGGCCTGAAAACGGGATAAGCGTTTTTTCCCCCTCTGAATGCTCCTACTCGGACTGTTCCCACAACCTATAAGAAATCTGGTTGAAAACCTTCTTATATTTTAACTTACCGGAGCATAAACCGAGTCATGTTTACACATTTTTCATGATTGGTTTTAAATATTTCTATTCAGAAGTCAGTTTTTCTTAAATTATTTTACAAAAATGAAAAATGCGCCCACTTGGGCTCGATTTCAGTGATGCTCCCTCTCGGACCCAAATATATACGTACAGATTATTAAAGGAAGCTTTTTTTCACCATTTTTACATCATTTTGTCAATACCTTAAATTTGTTTGGCGACATTAACTTTTTTCTTCTTTTTACAGAGATCACTTCTCGTCCGGCAGTAACAAGACGAGATGGGCCCATGAAACAGTTTCAACGAACCGGAACGTTTTACAAAAAGGTGCACTTGGTGTGTGTTGGTATCCAGCCTGAAAGGATGATTCAAATTTATTGCCAACAACAAAGCTAGGAATATAAGACTTTAGATCTTAAAAAATGACATTAAGAACGATTGGTAACATGGCGTTATAATAAGACCATAACGCATTTCTTTTTTTATTTCTCAATTTATGAAAAGTAAGCAATGATTTAACAGTGATTGCACCATTTGATCTTCCTACTACAATCATTGTTTATCGAATCTTATCAATTTAATCTCGTTTTCATTTTCCGAATCCAAAACTTTATCAAATTAATGATGAACTCGGCTGGCAAGTCCAAATATTGCATATCGCATCCACACTACTCTGACCAGCTTCGTCCTCTCATTTGTGTAAAATTCATATTGTACTCTAACTAATCAAGTTCATTACGTCTTTGAAAATACCTTAACTCATTTGTTTATAAAAAAGCCGTAATATGGTTTATCAAACTTATGAGTTATTGCATGTCGTTCTAACTCATAACCCAATAAGGAAATTATAAAGTCATGTTATAGACCTTTGTTTATTTCCTTATCAGCGACTAACGTTTAAAGATAAATTATGCACACATTTCTGATAATTGCTATACCCTTTTTTAAAGTCAGATAGCTTAATGTAAATTAAATATCTTTTGAGTACATACAGAGAAGAGATGTTACATTTTAAACTCTACACACAAGAAGTTCAAACAGCATGAATTCATGGTGCCATTAAAAAAGTTGGCAGGATTTTTTTCCACGAAAGTACCCCTTTTAAATGAACTTGACCTGTAATTGGGAATGTAGCTACCAATCAAAGTTGGATCAGCTTCACTGTATTCCTTCCTTGAGGATATCACTGCGGGTATTATTCCGCTAAGAACCCTCTAAAAAGGCCTATCACCGTGGGCTGTGTGAGCTTCACTGTATTCCCTGAGGATTTCAGCACGGGTTTTATTGCGCTAAGAACCCTCTAAAAGGCCTATCACCGTGGGCTGTGTGAGCTTCACTGTATTCCTTGAGGATATCACAGCGGGTTTATTGCGCTAAGAACCCTCTAAAAGGCCTATCACCGTGGGTTGTGTGAGCTTCAGTGTATTCCCTGAGGCTATCACCGCGGGTTTTATTGCACTAAGAACCCTCTAAAAGGCCTATCACCGTGGGCTGTGTGAGCTTCACTGTATTCCCTGAGGATTTCAGCACGGGTTTTATTGCGCTAAGAACCCTCTAAAAGGCCTATCACCGTGGGCTGTGTGAGCTTCACTGTATTCCTTGAGGATATCACAGCGGGTTTATTGCGCTAAGAACCCTCTAAAAGGCCTATCACCGTGGGTTGTGTGAGCTTCAGTGTATTCCCTGAGGCTATCACCGCGGGTTTTATTGCACTAAGAACCCTCTAAATAGCCTATAACCGTGGGTTGTTTGAGCTTCAGTGTATTCCCTGAGGCTATCACCGCGGGTTTTATTGCACTAAGAACCCTCTAAAAGGCCTATCACCGTGGGCTGTGTGAGCTTCACTGTATTCCCTGAGGATTTCAGCACGGGTTTTATTGCGCTAAGAACCCTCTAAAAGGCCTATCACCGTGGGCTGTGTGAGCTTCACTGTATTCCTTGAGGATATCACAGCGGGTTTATTGCGCTAAGAACCCTCTAAAAGGCCTATCACCGTGGGTTGTGTGAGCTTCAGTGTATTCCCTGAGGCTATCACCGCGGGTTTTATTGCACTAAGAACCCTCTAAATAGCCTATAACCGTGGGTTGTTTGAGCTTCAGTGTATTCTCCGAGGCTATCACCGCGGATTTCATTGCGTTAAGAACCCTCTAAAAAGCCTTTCACGGTGGGTTGTTTGAGCTTCACTGTATTCCCTGAGGATATCACAGCGGGTTTATTGCGCTAAGAACCCTCTAAAAGGCCTATCACCATGGCTTGTGTGAGCTTCACTGTATTCCCTGAGGCTATCACCGCGGGTTTTATTAATTTTTTTTAAGTCCTATCACCGTGAGTTGTGTGAGCTTCATTGTATATCTGAGACTATCACGTCGGGTTTTAATGCGCTAAGAACCCTCTATAAGTCCTATCACCTTGGGTTGTGTGAGCTTCACTGTATTTCCTGAGGATATCACCGCGGGTTTTAATGCGCTAAGAACCTTCTAAAAGCCCTATCACCGTGGGTTGTGTGAGCTTCATTGTATTCCCAGAAGCTATCACCGCGGGTTGAAGTGCGCTAAGAACTCTCTAAAAGGCCTATCACCTTGGGTTGTGTGAGTTTCACTGTATTTCGTGAGGATATCACCACGGGTTTTATTGCGTTTAGAACACTCTTAATGGTCTATTACCGTGGGTTGAGTGAGCATCACTGTATTCCCTGAGGATATCACCACGGGTATTATTGCGCTAAGAACCCTCTACAAGGCCTATTACCGTGGGTTGCGTGAGCTTCACTGTACCTTGATGTTATCAACGCGGCTTTTATTGCGCTAAGAACCCTCTTAAAGGCCTATCACCGTGGGTTGTGTACGCTTCACTTCATTCCGCGATGCTTTCACCGCAGGTTTTATTGCGCTAAGAACCCACTAAAAGGACACCGTTGGTTGTGTGAGCTTCACTGTATTCCCATGAGGTTATCACTGTGGGTTTTAGTGCGCTAACAACCCATTAAAAGACCTATCACCGTGGATTGTGTGAGTTTCACTGTATTCCTCGAGGTTATTACCACGGGTTTTATTGCGCTAAGAACCTTTTACAATGCCTATCAACGTGGGTTATGTGCACTTCACTGTATTCCCTTAAATATCCGAAAGTTTTTTTACATAGTTAAAATGCTGGCGTCAGCTTTACATGAAGAACAGCGTCTCAGTAATCAATGAAAAAATAAAACAAAAGAACAATTTTATACATATATCTACCATTTATTTGCAAGATCACAATAATATTACTATTAGCGCGTTGAGAAAAAAAGAAACATAGAACTAAACAACAAGATAGTGTTTTAATATGGACACCGTGAATAAAACTTTTTCATTTAGTTCCAGGTATTTTGAGCAAAATAAAGTGAGTGACATTTTAAAACAATTGGTAATATTGAGATATAACAACTTAACATGAAAGGTCATCTGTATGATGTTGCTACCAATATATAATATCATACATGTAACATATAACCATTCTTAACACTATATCAATATAACCCAGCTGTATGAATGTAAAGGAAACGTGTTACATAACATTCCAATTTGCCCAGTGTTAATGTCAGCGATTTAAAGATTTAAATACTGTTTTTCATACTATACAAGCCATCATTATGTTACCTGATCTTATGTATAGACTAGCCCTGTTCTATGTTTGTATTTACTTGTGGCGTCACAAGTACCTAATTAACAAACTGATCAAATATGACAAACCTTGCACTACGACTAACAGACTGACTACTGGTGCTCAAACAGTTATAACAATATTGCACAGTTATCAAAGATCTATAAAATAAAACATTCCTGAAGTACAAGATTATCTCGTGAGATTATCTTTTGTCATTAAACTTTCACTGACAAAAATAAATTACTTTTGAGTTTCACATCTTCAACCCTTAAAAATGCCTTTATTTTTGTAATGGGACTTGTCCCGTTTTTTTTGAGTTCGGGACATTCCATTGAAATATTACGGGAATTCAATGTTAAAATACCCAAAATCAAGAAACCATCGGTATACAGCCTTGTCAGACTTCACTAATATTAAGTAAGGCCTGGGTCCAAGGTTATAAATAAATTTTCAAGCTCAAACTCTGATCTCATGCATTTCATTGGTCAATAACCTGCAAATAATGTACAAAGTACCAATGGAAATTCTGAGATTTGAGACTGATCTCAGTTTAAATTTTTATAACCTTGAGGACAGATTCAACACTGGTGGCAAAGGTCAGTTTTTATGGTCACTAGCGATGCAAAGGTTTAAAGCCAATAATTTGTTAAAAAAAACATTTTTTCATAAGGCACGCAGAAGTTCAGAAAGTCAGAGAAAAAAACAAACATAATAGTTTTGTGATCCTTATTATGCATCTAATGAATAATACAAACATATACAAACAGGACAACAATAGACAATCCCATGCTATGGGAAACAAAAGGTGTGTGCTAACTACTGAGCTCTCATTTTGCACATCCATTTAAAAACCAGTTCCTCAAAGAAAAAAAGGCAATAGCTTTCAGAGCAAAAAATCAACATATTATTTTTACGATATGTTCAATTTTAACATTTTACTAATGTTAGTATTTTTTAAAATATAATTTCAGCGAATGAACCAATATCCTCCTAACCTTGTTTTATGGGCATGTCCAGCTTCCATTATTCTTAGGAACAGTCCAAGCAACAGGATGAAATTAATCAGTCAACAGTATATAGCCTGGTCAGGCTGTATGGAGGTGCAGGCTAGCCTGGGATCTATATAAGCTACAAAAGCTCTTCATTTCAAGCATTCAGAGGTTCTATAAAAAACCAACTTTTTTCAACAATCTTACTAATTATACATAAAAAGTATCCTTTAACAATTATGATGGATTGGTGACAAAGGAGATACATGTGTCTACCATTTATACATAACTATAAATAATACACAGTTTACAAAAGACGGAGTTTGACATTTATATAAGTTAGGTACATAAGATAGGCCAAAAAGACAATTACATACAAATCACATTTACTATAACAATAACAACAACAACAATAGCATATTGAACAATAATAGCTATAGCATACTGGACGGACAGAGGTATATATATCAGTGATAATATATAAATATAACAGGAAAAAAATCATTAAAATTCATAATCATACACACAATTCTAACAGTAAATACAATTTCTGATAAAAAGAAAAGTTTTGAATAACAAATATACCCAGTTATGAAAACAGAGACCAATATGCCTTGACACCTTTCTCAAATTAACCAGTCAGGATTTAGTTTCTATTCTGAACATAAAATGTAAATGAAATATCTGTCTGACTTTTACTTGTCAAAATTGTTTAAAACTGGAACAAACCAGAACTGAGAAACGAGTGTAGTTTCTTGTTCTATCAAACAATGGCTTCCACCTGACAAGATATGAACCAATAATTGCCAGTAGTGCTAAGATTACTAGTCTGATGCATTTACCACTCTGCCACATTGTAAATGTCTACTATTTTAAATACTTTCACAAAATTTTCATCACATGTAGCCTGATTCTGGAGGTGCTCTGCTTTAAGTTTGTAAGAAACATATACCGAAGGTTTACAAAATAAATTAACTATCATCATAACTTTTACTCATTGGTCACATTTTATAATGGCATAATTAATGAAAGTAAATCACTCAATGCCAAAAATAAATTCATCAAAAATAAATAAAAATCAACTAAATTCTCACACATTTGAATACCACCATCACCTGATAATGCAGTTTGAACATTTAGTCTTGTTCAGTGTCTGTATTCTGATTATATGGAAATGATACATGTATATGTATGTTCAAATTTTGATTTATTTAAAAATTAGAAAAAAAATATTTTCCTATCAAATGATGTGCATAAGACTTATAATTTAACTGTTCTAACCAAAAAGAAATGGATGATTAACATTTTTATATGTACATGTTAATCTGTCTAATACAAGAACAAAATGTACCTTTAAAGTGGATTGGTCTACAATGGGCACATTTTCCATAAATACTTAAAATATTGATAAAAACAGTAGAAATGTATCATTTGGATTTTCTTATAAAATATTGCTTGAAAATTTTTTTTTGAGAAAGTTCTTAGTTACTTAGTATTAACATTTAAATATGATGAATAATAATTTTTTGCTCTAGAACATTGTATTATCTGCTATATAAATATATGTAATATCAAATCATTCATCTAAAACTTTCTAAAAATAGCAATATGTAATTATTTCGTGGTTCATTCTCATACCTGATACAATGTATTACAGACCTTCCATTATAGACTAATTCACTTTCAAGGGTGTCAGGCTGCAACTAGCGAAATGTATTATATATTTTTTTTTCAAAAACTATAATCACATTGTATTCATATTCTTACTTCATATCTTGTGAGAAATTTTAACCCATACTCTGCTTGGCAACAATTAAATATACATGTACCCATCTGACCAGTGAAGGCGTCACCAGTGCAGACCAAGATCAGGTAGTTAATTTGTGCAGTATCTTGTTCACACTATTCAGTCAGAACATATTTCGCAATTTTCCCTTAAAATGATAAATGATTTTGTCCATTTTGATATATGGACTAGTCCATTTCAGATATAAAGCGTGGTAAGGGTTAAACAAAATGTACATCTAGGTAAAAGAACATTAGTTTCTCCATTATTCAACACAAATGAAACTGACAGAAGTGCTGGCTAAACTTGGCCTGCACTGGTTGCATGGGTAGATTCAGTCACCTGCAGGCTAAAGGTTAACAAGATCTGAAACTACTGCTATAAAAGTGGACAAAAATCACTATAATTAACAGTTAAATTAAAACTATATTTGTGATTACAGCTTTACTAAAATTTAAATTAAATGAAAGATTATTGTTACCTTAGTACAATAACTGGTTAACTCCTATTAAATTGAAACAGATTAAACAGTTAGTGCAATAAGGTGACGTTATATAAATTGACAAAAACTGTTTTACAATTCTAATAAAATTAGGACTGAAAATTTATGTTATAATTGTGCTAACATTTTTTCTATTATATCTAATATTGTAATCAGTAACAAAGATATAGGACAGAAGTTTTCTAGGATTTCCTATCGTAATATCAGTCCTTGTGTTAATATGATGTAAGTTATGGAATGTTTCCTGTCCATAATGAACACAACCAACAAGCCACCAGACTAGTCATCCCCAGATTCATACCTGAAAGGAGAAATTGTAACATTCATTTATTAACATAGTTTTTACAATGGTATGAACAAAATTGGCTAAGTACAAGAATTCATAAAGCAAACTATTTATCATCAATATTCAGCAAACATAGATATATTAAACATTCTCCTCAAATTCATTCACAGACGCCTTGTAAAACTTGCTGACAAGAAATTTTGTATAAAGGAAATTCTATCATTTGGAGTGCTTCTGGATTAGATGAAAATTGCAGATTTATGGAGGACTATTCCAGATTACAATTTGTGGAGAACCATTCCAGATAACAGAGATTTTACATATTGGCATGTCTGTGTGAAGTAAAGATTGGTTTTTGTCAGCACCTAGTGGGCAGTAACAATTATTAGGTCCTTCTCAATACAGAAGTTGACTATTCTTTGTATAAAACCTTCAAAATTGTTCGCTCTTGTAGCATTCTAAATTATGAAGTGTTAGGCTTAGGAAAATTTCCATTGTATTAATATGTACATGTACTTACTTTGATAAACGTTTCCTAAGATCTTTTAGAGTATCATTTTTCTTCATCAACATCTGTTTAAGGTTCTTAAATGGTGCTGTTTGACTCACTTTCTTCTCCAGCTCCTAAAATGTAATCAATATTAATCACTGTAAGTTCAAAGTGTCTTATATCTCATTTCTGAGTATTTTTTCCCTTTTGTAACACTGTCATATGTGGCAATGTGAAAAAATATATTGAATAAACATTAACTTTTAACCTGCTGAGTTTTTGAAATGGATTAGTCCATACATTTTAACCGTCTGTTGTTAACATACAGGATTTAATTATCCAAAATACAAACAAAAGGAGCAAATCAACAGTACAGCATATATGTAAAGTCTTACTGTAAAGGTATTGTTCAAACAGGAGATTATTTATTCAAATTCACCCTTACCCTACTGGAACAAAAAGTAATCAGCCTATGCCACCAGTATAGAGACACGCAAACCTGCAGATCACTGACCAGGGTCTATACTGTTGGTTGACAAACTTTTAATGTTTGATTCGGCTGTTGGGCAAGGCAGCAAAGATTATCAGTTCGCACAGAGACATAGATAGCATTATCTTCATTTCTGGTTTGCAGCAGTAAAATATATTATTATGTTTAAGCAACTTTCAGACATCTTTTTTGCCACAATTTCTGTTATTTTCATTACAAGATTTGAAAGTAATAAGCCAATCATATATGCCATTCTGCTGTACAAGTCATTCAAGCATGCTGATTGATAAAAATCTCTGTCAAATCCACAGACAGGGAATTAACAACCAGATGACAGCAATTAAATTTTTCGGTAAGGAAGTAAATCACAACCTATCAATGTATGAAAATGACACAGAAATATTCCAGCCCAGCTTGAAAATGTATCTTAGGGGACATGCAGGCCTGAAGCCCAGTCTGGAATCTGCTGCTGTTATGTCACATTCATATAAAAATGGTGTGGACATTTTTACTGTTTACAGGAACATTCAGAAACAAATTCTAATTTTGTCTTTCTGCATATGTTACCTTTTCAGCCATTTCAAGCATGTCTCTTATTCGAAGTAACTCATGTTTCGTTGATACAAGGTCATTTTCCATTCCTGGGTCACCTCCTGAAACCTTGCCCTGAAATTCATCCATTTTAATACATGTTTATCCAAGAAGAAGGTGCTGCATTTTTTCAATTATTATTTTGCTGCCTATGCATTTTTAAAGTAATGGTGTCATTTTTCATTTTAATGACTGATAAAAAATGGTAGAGAAAAATGCCAAGATTAAAGTGGTTCTAAATTTTTATTTGAAAATTAATTCAGGGTTTTGATCCATTCTTCCATTATAATACAATCAGTTAATTTATTTTTATGTTTGATATATGAAAAAAGAATTAAGTAAATTTGTCAATCCAATCGCAGTCATTTTCTAACTCTTGTTTAGGATGTTTTGCGCTTACTTTTTTTCAATGTCTTGTTTTTATTTTCTTAGCCATTTTTTTCTCTCTCTCTCAAGAAATGATCCTGAATTTAGAAGTCGCTTTTCAAGGGAGCTGACATTTGAACCCTTTTAGAATTGATGCTAATTGAATCAATAAACCACTTTAATTAATGAAAGGTCATAAAAGGCATATTTTTGTAGCAATAATAAGTGTACTTATATAATTTTTACGTACCTTACCAGCATCCAGTTCTACCTGTAAAGCTGCCATCTTCCGTCTTAGTTCTTCTGACTCGCCACTCTAAAATACAACCAAATATATACATAAAACACTGACTTAAGGTTTGATACAAAGAAGACAAATATTCTAAAATTTTACAACATACTCCAGAATACTTTTGTAGCTAAAATCTGAATTGTGTACATACACATTTTCATGAACATATAAATACCAATAACAGTTTAAGCTGTTAAACAAAATAAGTCATCTGGGTGTAACAAAACCTTGTCCAATTTTCAAATAAATGAAAATGATTGTCCATGATTTTTGTTTTATTCCTGGCTATAGGCTTGAGATCAAAGTATACCGCAGGTCAGATATAATATATATATACGTAAAACTTACAGATCTGCTGCCCTGTAACTGGGACTGAGTTCTTGCAAGATCATCTTGTAACTTTTGTCTCTGCTGACTGGAAACTGCCGACTGAAATATACCAAATTTAATATAACACAAATAAACCAGTTCTACAGTACATACATTAATACTTATATCATAGACATGTTCTGGGAAATAGTAGAATTAAGCACAACCTAATCATCACAGACTGAATCAGGTGCAAAAAGTTAATGCAAAATAAAACAGATTTCATGCAGTCAGTTATAGCCAAGAAAAGTCCTTTCAGGGGTTTATGCAATTTATTTGAAGAAAATCCATTCAGAATTCAAAAAATCATATTCACAAAAAACTGAATGAGGGCTATTTTTAGAACTGAATTTTCTGCTGCACACTTTATCTAAGTCATGCCAGTTCTCCAGTATGACAGCATGGCAAGAATTCCAGTATAGTAAATGGTTGTTAACAATACAATAAAGGGGAGCAGTGATATAAAAGTTCAGGTGTCTATCTTCTCAATCCATGGATCATAGGTACGAGCCCTACTCAGGTCACGTCCATGTTTTCTCATAATTATGAAACCAGTACTGTTTAGTTCTGGAAACTCAAACTCAAAAGAGGTTCAAATAAGATTCAAGCTTTCAATACAATCAAGCTGAAATAATCACATTTAAGCTAAGTAACAAAAATTTTACAATTTTCAACTGATGAACATGTACATACCCCTGCAGCTATAGAACTCATCTCCTCCTTCAATTTCTCATTCTCCTTTTGAAGTTCTTCTATTTTCTAAGAAATAAAGACACAGAAATAAAGAATCAAGTACAGTTTTAAATCACATATGCAACCGTCCAGCTTAACTTATAGAGGAATACTCCAGTTGCCCCTCTATCCATTATTTCAGGCATCAGTGGGCACCAAAGCAGAATTACCATTCACTTACAGAGCGCATTCTTTGTCCTCACTGTTAATGTGTGAAGAGGATAAGCTAGCTCAAGCTAGATAGCTTCCTCAAATGAAAGTGTCATATTCAAACCGAAAGAGGTGAGGTACAAATAACTCAAAGTCAGCTTCATTATAAATTATATCATTTGGCCACGGGGA
>NW_026858210.1:0-60519 GCF_026571515.1 Ruditapes philippinarum
GTTTTTTTGCATTTTAGCACAATAGAAGTCATATCTAGACTCAGGTGAGTGATAAAGGGCCATTTTGGCCTTCTTGTTTTTTTAAGTTGTTACCTATAGAAACCACCTCTATTTTAGTACCACTTTTAGAAGAAAATTCTTTAGCATCACTTTTGGAAGAAAAAAATTCCTGACCAACTTGTTGGTGTTTGTTTCCCTTTTTGGTTAAGCTTTTATAATAGTCACTAACTTTAATTCTTATAAAGAATACAAATACCAGTAAATAAATTGTATTATTAAATAACTTTACGTTATTAGATTAGTCCTATAAAAAAGCACCTGCCACGTTCAATAACACGTTGGCCTGCCAAAAAACAGGGCCAATATCTATATCACTTTTTCGGCCCTGGGCCGAAAAGTGATATAGATATAAAGCCCGCAATTGAAGTAATTTGATTGGCTAATATATCAGGGCCAAAAAATGATATAGATTTCTCTAAGAAACTGGGAAATGGCAGCCATTTTGTTTTTACTCAGTCTATGTGTAGACGTAAATGAAACAAAATATTCTCAGTTTCTAAACATTCACAGTCTGACATTTTGTTGTACATGTACAAAATGTAGGTTTTTCCATACAAACTGATATAATTTAGTTATTTTTACAGTTGTTCTTTGTTATAATTAAAATATGTTAGACTTAAAATAAGAAGAAATATCTGAGGATTAAATGTGAAATATTATAAGTACATGTAGTTATTTAATAAAATTGTCAATAGATAAATAATTTGATATTGGCCCAGTTATTTGTCCTCGGGTCAGTTGTATTGGCCCTCGGCCTTCGGCCTTGGGCCAATACCACTGCCCTCGGACAAATAACAGGGCCAATATCAAATCACTTATTTATTAACATATAATATATAGTTTATGTCTATATGTAACCCTAGCATATGCCTAACATCTTGTAGCACTTGTTCTATTACTTCATTGTTCACATTATTCACATTGTGGCTTAGTTTTGAGGGTGCAGTTCATGCTTTGGTAAGAAATTGTACATGTAGTGACTTAGTGTCAGTTCCTTTTAAGAGGAAAGTAGTGGTTACTCTATTTACACTTGCATTTTATAACCATGCGTTACTTTGATAGTGATTCTGGTGATGAATTGGATTTTTCTGACTTGCGAGTCAGATATTGAGATGTCAATTTACCCTGAATCTGAATCTAAGTAGATGAACGATTTAGGCCTGATGGTTGGTCTAGCAACTTTTAGGAACCTGAGGGGGGTGTTTTTTGATTACATGTATTGAAAAAAAATACTGTTTTACATTTATTTTAAGAATAGAGCAGCATGATAATTATAATCACTAACTACATATTTTTGAAATTTTAAATAGAGAAGCATCAATGGCAATGACTGAGGATATTTCAATCAGTTTAAAATATTTTTTCCAGTAACATCAAAACACAATCAACAAAACAATTTTATCTAAAAAATTCCTATTATTTTTCATTTCTTTCTTTTTCATTTTGACAACTTTGCTGAGCAGTCAGGTCCCCACCCTCCATTTGATCCAAGCACGGCCACACTGTTAGATTACTTCTGGTTGATGTTTCCAATTAATCTTATATAACTGACAGAATACTCAAATGCCTATGTGATGTAGAAGATGACTGAACACTGTTCTTTTGATGATAAAATGGGTTGATGTAATGGAGCCAGAGATGAAAGCCTACCTTGGTATCATTATTCTAATGGGCACCAGTGAGCCTTACTTTAGGGATATACGTTATCACATAAGGTTGCAGTGGATGAAGGAATGATAAAGTTTTCAAGACACTTAGCTTTTCGCCAGTATATGACAACGGTATGGCCTTGGTTACAACATAGTGATGAACCTGACTGACCACATCATGATCCGAATCACATTTCGCTGCGTCTTTTTTGACAATATTTCCACAACTCTGCCACTGCTCCAGTGTCTACTCAATTTTGGACTGTACGCATGTGGGACTGTCAGAGCTAATCAAGCTGGGTTTCTCAAAGGACTTGAAGAAACCACGAGAACTTGCTCACCATGGGACTTTAAGATCATTCAATATGGTGACATCAACCTAACAGCTACTGTATGGATAGACAAGAGGCTTGTTCACCAGCTCTTGTCTACCCTCAACGATCCGTGTGACACAAGGGATGCCCAGCAACATGTTTGGTAGGAAAGTTTTACAGCTTTGTCAGCCCAACACAGTGTTTGCCTACAGTAACTTTATGGGAGGATTGGAATAACAACATCAGTTCAGAAAAAAGTGGCCGAAGTACCATTTTATGTTTTGCCTCAACTGTGCCATTGTCAACACTCACATTATTTACAAGACCATGTCAACCAGACCAACAAAGAAGAAGTGCTTCTCCAACAGTTAGAGGTAAGGCAGGAACTTCATCCTATAGAGGATTTTCTAAAAGGAAACAAACTAATGGGGACTGAGTGATTGGGTGCAGACAACTGAATGACGGTCAGAACATTTCTTGTCATGTGAATATTAGGATGCCTGGGGCCAAAACAACCTGCAAGTACCACAAAAGGAAAATTAAAAAGGACACTTCATATGGATGTGTTATTTGTATAGTATATTTGTGTAATAAAGAATGTCATGTACATTACCACTTCCTGACAGCAGCATAGTGTTACATTAACAAATATGGAATTAAATGAACTTTGGGTGTGTTTTTTTTTAAATAAAAAAATATAGTGAAAAAAAAATCTTTTAGAATATTTTGAAAGTAAAAAAATTATCTAATGTTGCCCCAAAAAAATTTTTTGTAAAATAAAAAGTAAATCAAAACCTTTCGCCAGAAGACAAATTTAAAACCAATTGTTTGATAAAGGGAAAAAATTGTTCAGAAACTACAAAGCAGAAAATAAATAGCATATTTATGATTTTATGCATTGGAACAAATGAGTGAGAGCTGTTTTGTAGGAAAGATGCTGATATTCCCGCAAATGGGCCCTATAATTTTGTTAAAAAAGGGGAAAATTTTGAAAAAAAAGTGAAAAATGGATGGCCCCGGTAAAATGAAACCCTTTATGTCTAAATTGGAATGTAAAATTCAACATTCCCTTAGTAGTTTTAGATACCAAAAAGCATGTAAAAAAATTAACCAAAGTTGGGTTTTCGACGCTGGGGGTAAGTACAATGTTTTTTATTTTCAAAAAGCCATATTTAAAAAATTTTAGAAAAAAAAAAATTAAAAATTAAAAAAAACCATCTTAAAAAGTCAAAAAAAAAGGAAATTTTTAAAAAATGAAAAAATAAGGGGTCATGAAAAAAAAAGTGCTTTCGACCAATATAGACAGCCTGCGATCCGCGAATTTAAGGATCCATGCTTTTGTATAGTTTTTTACTTTTGAAGGGGGGATTTTGCGAAAGATGGCCGAACGACGCAGGATGCCAGGCTTCGGATACTGCTGGGGAAAAAACCATTATGTTGGGTTTTTTCATGAACGGTCAAAACTGGGTTTTAAATTAATAAAACACCCTTTTGTTTTTTTTTGTTTTGGGTTTACGTCAATCAACATTTTAGGTATATCGGAGTTCCCGGGTTTTTTGGGGGGGAAGATCAGGTGCCCTTTTTGGATTATTTCAGGCCAAAAGGGTAATGATAGAACCACCAACATTCCGTAAGCTAATGGATAGCTTCCTCACATGAAAGAATCCAAAGTCCTTGTCGGGATTCGAACCCACAGGGGTGAGGGGCAAGTGGTTTGAAGTCCAAAACACAACAGCCCAAAAAAACAAAACAAACAATTTCAAGTTTTTTTGAATAAAGAACGTTATTATTCATAAAATTTGTCGTATATTCTGAAATATTTGTTCTTCAATTGGTATATATATTTAATTAATTTAAAGACAGTTGTAAAGAAAAAAATGACGAAAAAGAATATGTGATATTTTACATAAATTTGACAAAAAAAAAGAAAGAAGACAATTTTTATGCCTCAGTATTATAAGTAAAAGGAACCACTGGTTTGTGTTAAAAGCTTTTGATATTAAGAATATGTTACAACTATTAATTTTTTTCTAATTTTTAACTTCAGTGTTGAAGATCTTACTATTTAATGATAATAATACATTTCCTCATATCTTTATAGTCACATCCAAGCCACTATTGGCTCAAAGAACATAAGCCAGACGGAAAGCTGTTGATAAGAAAAGCAAATCCCAAAAAAAAAGTCCAAAAATTAAAAAGCCACGCCCCTTTAACTCCACCCCCTGTTGGGGGGCCCCCCTTTAAATCAACCGGAAGGCGAACACGGGGAAAAAAGGTCAGCAAATGAGCCCGGATGGGGTTTTAGCATTTTTTTAAAGGAAATAAAAGACGTGGAGGGTACTGGAACCCCCAAAAGGATATGCTGAGTCGAGAAAAGAAACAAGACACTTTAAAATCCTGTAGGCCTTATCAAAATAAAAAATAGAAAAATTTAGCATTTATTAAAGAAACTTAAAATTTTTTTTAATTTTTTCTGTTTTTAACTTTATAACTAAGAAAAGAAATTTGAAAAGGATTCCAAATGTGACCCCTATAATCACTTTTTATTATACTGTAAAAATTACTTTTAAATGTAAGAACTTTATGCCATATTTTAATATTTTTGAATTTAAATGCATACACTTCTTCGATTATTTTTGCACATTAAAATAACATTTCTTTTTTCTATACAGGGCCAAAATATTTGTAACAACAAATGGTTATTACTACTAACAAATTTTCATCCAAAAGAAAATAATTGTATCAATGTAAAATAGACTATCCTTTTACAGAAACCAACATTACTACAATATTTACATTTACTAGCACCGCTAGGCAGAGCATTATATGCCCGGAAGTGTTTTTTTAGTAAGGATGAAGCATTTTATAAGACATGAGAATTAAATAAAGTATCAATAGGGGTCTTCTACCCAAAATTGACAATCATCATATGAAGTTTGAACACTGTGGGCCAAATGGAACTTAAAAAACCACAATTTTCAGTGTAAAGATCATTGTGACCCTGACCTTTGACCTTACAGCTGTAGATGGATTAATACTTAAGTTATTGAGTGGAAACTGTTTTCAGTTTTAGGTAATAGTGACCTAATAGTGACCTTGACCTTTGACCTTGTGACCCAAAACTCAATAGAGGTCTTCTACCCAATATGGACAATCATCCTATGAAGTTTGAATATTGTGGGCCAAATGGAACTTAAATTATGCTCCGGAAACTGTTTTCAGTTTTAAGGTAATATGACCTTGACCTTTGACCTTGTGATCCAAAAATCAATAGGGGTCTTTTACCCAATATGGACAATCATCCTATAAAATTTAAATATTGTGGGCCAAATGGAACTTAAGTTATACTACGAAAACCAAATTGCTTACAGACAGATGGACGCCAGGGGGTATAACATAATATGCCCAAAATTCTTTCTACATTCTGGGGGAAATAACCTAGTCAATACTAACGTGTGCATAATCATATGTCAACTAAAATTTTAATTAAAGTATATTTTTGCTTTTATTATATGAATATTATGTTTACTGACATAATCTTGTTATGAGGTACCGGACTGTGGACTATGCCCCAAAATTACTGCTTAGGTTTGTACTTTTAAATCAATTTGGTATATGCATTTTCATATTGTCAATAAGTATATTAATGTGAGGTGATAAAATGTGAAATGATAAAATTAGCAATAATTCTACGAACGCTTAATAAAAATATAGATATTTATTTCTGATGATAGGAAAGAATTATACCAGTAAACATCAATAGACATGTTAATGATATAATGTGAAGTAGAGGATATCGAACAAGCATAGCTTGTAAGGGTGTGTATAAATAAATCTACAGCCTGAATTGAATATACGTTGACATAAAATTTTGTACTATGTAAATTTTGTGGCTTAATTTTCAGGCTTAAGTGGCAGCTGCTCAAGAAACCATGTGTCCAGCAGCAGACAATGTGGGAGAGGCTTTGAACGATTTGAAGGGTCTAACATCAGTGGGTGACATTCTAACAGATTACATAGCAGGTGTTGTGAACCAGTATTGACAGGATCTTCACCCTGAAGAACCAGTGAACCTTTGAGGTAAAAAAAATAAAAAATGATACACTATCTATACATTTTTGTATATATTATGCCACAATATTTTTTGTAATTGAGTAATACAATGTTTTAAGAAATAATAGATAAATTGTTCTGTACAGGAACGTTAATCAAAATGATGAGTTGGATCTGTTACTGGTGTAATGATAACAGCTGTTTTTAGGTATATAGTATATGATTTGGAGAAATGTTCTGTTCTGTTTTAATACTACCACATATACCATTTAATACTTCCGTGGAATGATACAAATGTCAATAGTTTCTTTTGTTTGTTTTTTTTGTTGTTTTTATTTGTAATGTGTTATTTTTTTTAATTTTTAGTTGGCTGAGACCGCATTTCCGGCAAACTTTTACCTAAAGGAAGTTAGGTTGACGAGAGAATACATCTCATCCTCGCAACAGATGAGCAATTGGATTTGTAAACACAAGCCCGGCGATGGTATCTTGACAGAACATTTAAGGTAACAAAAGTTTTTTTTTTAAGTTGTGCTTTAGTGATTATTTTTTTCCTCCACTTTATTTATATATTATTACATATAATTCATTTTTCAGGCAATCAAGTGAGGATTAAAGAACCAACAAAAGGTTGAAAAAGCCATTTGGAAAGCTATGAGGCATGTTTTCCTTACCATACTTATGAAGGGATGCTCATTCCATTGGGGCCCGGCTTTTTGGCGTCGTATACAGGTATAAAATACAGGTATAAATTTTTTTCTTTGTTATTTATCCTGCTAAAATTGTTTCCTGTTTTATAATTATGAGTGGTTTTGATTTAGAAGTTAACCATTATATAATGTATATATTTCATTAAGTGATATATGAATTCTATATCCGATAATTATCTATATCTTATTGAAAAGCATATTGTTTTAAAAAGTACATCTTCTTGTAATATATGTTCAAATCATTTGTTTATATTTGAAGGGACTTGGGTTGTCCACAAAATATATGCATAACCACGGAACATATTCTCTACAAGGCATGATTTCCTACCCGCGGAACACATCATCAAAGTGTTTGATAAGATGGAAGACTTCAATACATCGGAGCGTATTAAGCCTCTATTCCAATACATCAGAAGAACGTGGTTTGAATCATCAACATGGACAGTACAAAACTGAAACGTATTTTAACAGTCAGTCCAAACAAACAACAATTCTGAAGTTAAGTTTAATATTGCATGTATAATGATATATTTTAGTAAAAATGTAAAAATAAGCGATATTGAAACATTCAACCCATGCGCAGAATAGCAGTTATTAATGTAGCAGCTAATTATTTTGTTATGTAACATTTCATTCCATTTTAATATCTAAGGGTCTGCATGTTGTTTTTAGTATTATAACTTCGCTAGAAACATCTATTATTTTGTACATTTGCAGGATGGCATTGTGGTCTGAATATTAAAGCTGGAGTGGAGCCACCTTTCTACAATTTAATGAATTTGTTATACATTGTGGAATCTCAAGTGTGGCTTGTATCAGAGATGAAGCTGTGGCGCATGCAACGATCAACCGATCAATGCAGTCGCAGATAAACTAAACTTGGGACAGGTAAATACAATTTTTCATTTTTTTGTGTCTAATACTTAAAATGACGTAACAACCATTTTTTTTCCCCCCTGTTAAGTTGAATTTCATTAGCAATATATTTGAACACAGGCTAGTACAATGATGACTGACTGATAATTGATCATGTATGTGTGATACAATATAAATATGATTCATATTAATTTCTAATTTGTATAATATCATTTAAATGAAAATTCATCTATATTATAATTGTTGAGTCTTTCATACTTCTATTAACTTTTCTGCTTGCAGCTATCGTGAGAAACAACTATACACAACAGCACTGTCAAAAATGATTTCGAGCTTATGCCAACCAAGGGTGTTGAGAAAAGAAGCAGAGTAATAGTGTTAAGAAGTGGCAGTCATCAATTATGTGTGAAAAACTACTCATATGCTTTATATACAATAGTTATACTATGTTTCATATGTTAAAAGTACATGGAAGATCAAAGTTTAAATTGTTTTACTCTGACAATAAATAGATTGATTATTACATGTTTTGTTCTTGTTTTCTTTGTAAACCACGGTTTGTCATTGGGTCTGCCCTTCCATGCAAATGTTTTTTTATCAATATACATGCAACATTTAAAAAATAATGAACATGAAAAATTAATAACGAAAAAAAAAAAAAAAAAAAATGGGGCTGATCTGACTTGAGGCCGATTTGACTCTTTTGGGGGCCGATCTGACTTGGGGCCGATTTGACTCTAATTCACCAGTATGAATAGGAAAAGGCAAAGAATCAACAGGTCTATCTCACAGATTATGTTGTCTCAGACAAATAGTAGAACATTGCATATCAAGACATATCGTATTCTCCCCTCTACTCCCCTGGTTTTTTTCCCCCTGATTTATTTCTTTGATATATAAAAAAAATTTAGCAGTTAAAATTGCATAATTTAAATTATTTTAGATATTATTTAAATGGAATGTTACATCAGGAAAATGTGGAATTGAAAGTAAATTATACCATGAATGTATCATGGAAATGTAATTTCTGTATAATGTGGATATCGTGGATAATAATTATTTTCATTATTTAGTGCCTGAATATTTGTTGTTGTTGAAAACAAGTGGTATGAATAGTTGGTTTTATTCAGTGCTGACATTTTTCACTCATGTCTATTACTAAAGTTTTTATATTATATGGAATACATATGTGCAAGCTTAAATGAAGAATAAAAGGTATCAAAAGGACTGTTTTATTTTTTTGGCTTTGTAATTATTCAGTCTTAAAAAAATGTGATTTTTTTAGGCAATCACATTGCTTCCACTTACAATGGTCTTGCAAATTAATTATTAATACCATAGCAACCTTGAGATCTTATATGATTGTAAAATTATTTTAATGGGACATCGAACACATAATTAATCGTAACTAAATAGACAGATAATTACATTTTCATTTCTCACAATGTTTGATCTTTTTAAACTATTTATAATACTGTAAGCTTGTATCGTCGCTTTTCATTAGATAATATTGATGTTTATATATCCATGTAGCTTTATATACACAGCTGTTGTCAATTTATGAAGAAATCTCACTTTTTTTTTAAAAAAGGAAGTTTGCAATATTATAAATTCGTTATAAATATTTCTGACAGGTTATATGTTCATATATATGGTTGATTCCAATATAACCTGAGCATAGCGGCTTGGGTTATATTTACAAACAATGATTTATAAAGGGCCATAATTATAACCAGTCAAAATTTTTTATAAATAATAATATCTATTGCTTTATAACAAAGTAAATAATAAATAATAATATCTATTGCTTTATAACAAAGTAAATTTTATAAAACCAGTAAGTTTTTTTTCTAACTAAAATAATATCAATCTAGCTACTGTCACATAAAAATTATTTCATCATAAATGATGCTTTTGACCAAATAACTAACAATTATTGATTGTTCCAAAAAAAAATTTGTTCATCATATCTGAACTAACAATTAATTCTTATATTTAATGCTATATAGATTTATCAATATTGAAAGTTCCAAAAGTATTATTTGTAAAGATATTAACCTAATTTACATTTCATGTAAATAAAAGGAGGTAATTTTAACACAATAAATCTATATAGCATTAAATATAAGAATTAATTTTAACACAATAAATCTATACAGCATTAAATAACATTAATAAGTTTAACAATCATGTTTCCAATACAATTCACCAATTTTCTCGGAATTTACATCCCTACACATGGTTACAAGACACCATATCACATGGTTCTCCCCAATGTACATGTATGTGGAATGATTTAACCCATTACCCCATGAGCATTTTGTGAAAAATGGCTGTTTTCATTGAAAAGTCTCCCGTTACAAGTTCAAGTTGCTATAAAACTATAAAAACTGCTTCAATACTAATCAAACTTGGCACAAATGTTGACTGGAACATTGCCTTTGTAACAACATGCTCAGTCTGAAATTTCCTGTTACCATGGCAACTAGGGGACATCTCAAAATTGCCAAAAATCACTATTTTGCGTTGATTTTTTCCATTAAAATTGATTTCAAAGTGCTGCCAGTTCTCAATGGATTGAGATAGAGTCAAAGGCTTTTCAGTATTGGTTACACGTTACCTTATGGTCGACCTGGGGCCATTTTTAGCCTCCCACAAGTCCAAAATTTTCTTGGCGATGAGGGGGACTCCGCCCCCCTTCAAACCCCCCAAACAGAAGGGGGCACATCCCCCTTCTGGCAACCCCCTGATGTATCTTTTGGATGGGGGGCCGCGCCGAAAAACTGGTCAATTTTTTAAACAACATTTCTCAAACAAAAACAAGTGTTTGGGGGCCTAAATAAGGCATTTTTTCACCATTTGAGAACGCAAAAAGGGGGGGGGGTGAAAAAGGCGTAGAAAGGCGTATATATCTGGTAATGGGTTAAAATATATTTTTTTTGTAATTGTACATAATTTTGCAAATATTTCAATTCCTTTCTTTTACACTTTACATTATTACATTATAATTGTGTTATAAATGATTATTTACATTGACACAATCTGGACAAGGAGCCAGGGCTACGTTTCATAGAAAGTCCTATGTGTATCCTAAGACCTAGGACTTATGACAAACACCAACTAAACCTTTTTCAATAAACATTTTCATCTTTAGTAAAAGTTTAAGACTTCGAATTAATTCGTTATCCTGAGAGACGTTACATAATACAATGGCATGCGCTTCAATCTGCAATGTGTAAATGTGAAATCTGCATGGCTATTCAAAAATTGAGAAGTCTCAACATAGCAGTCACAAGTTCGGACATTTTCTTTGAAACAAAAAATGTCTCATTTTTTGTTTATTTTTTATGGTTTTATATCATAAATATGATGCTCAAATAAAGTTTTATCAATATCGTAAGTTCCAAAAAGCATTATTTGTAAAGATATTACTGAAATTGACATTTCACATAAATAAAGGGAGGTAATTAGAAATTTATTTTCGATAAAGTCTATGCCAAATTTTTCAATAAGAAATGAATGCATATATTTTACAGATTACTTATAATGCATATTAACATTTGTAGCACATATTTAACATATTCTTGGATGTTTGGAAATTGTTTTAGAAGAATAATTAGATACATATATAAAATTTCACTCAATTGTTGTTACATCCTTCATCTATACAACATATAGGATCTTTAAGATTTAGGACTTTCAATGAAATGCAAACCAAATATTGTTAAAACTACTATTGCTATAAATATAGCATGATAAAAATACATGGTGACATAAATAGTGTTCTCGGTTTTAAAAGGAAATATTTATCCCAATCATTTCCAAGAAGCTGAACAATGAATTTTTTAATTTTAATTTTATAAAAACAATAACTAATAAATAAAGATATTGGAAATAACTTGTGGCAGTCAAAGGTTTGTCATAGTTATAGGTTGACTGTTGTTACCATTACTATTTTAAAGCTTTGAACGTTACCTAAACATCAAATATCATAACATACATGTATTATTCATGTGATAGAAAAACAAAATGCAATAATCATTTGTACCTCATTTTTGCCCCCTGGGAACAGTGGGAACTTCTGGCTTTACAATTTTCAAGCCCTTAGTAAAGCTTAAGTTCCTACGCTGTAAATTAAACATACTCCCAGCAATTAAAGAACAAAACATAAGCACCATATTCACCCTCTATCACAAAGACAGAGGTGAAAACTTTCCTTATTTCCCTCACTATACTCTGCCTATCTGCCTATCTTATTCAGTGAGGGGTCATTTCCCTTGCTAGCAGCCTTCCCCCCCCCCTTTGGCCCCCCCCCATCCTTCCAAAGGCGTGATAGAGCCAGGTATACAAATGACTGGGAAATAATTGTAAGCTGTGGAGAATTCTTAACTATTCATATCAGAGAATGGCCTAAGCTAACTAAAATAATATTTCCTATTTTTGTATCACAATTTTGATAAAATATACATAAATGAACCTATTATATAACCACTATCAAGATTGGTAGAGGAGCCTCTGATAATGTGGGTAAATTTCGCTGTCGGCTATTAGCAGGGAAAACTCCAGAGCGACCAGAGTAGCAAACTCGTATGCCAACATCTCCTTCCGGTGCAGCCGGAAAACGTCTTCAAGTTGCTGAAATATGGAATTATCAAATATATACTGATTCCTGAATGTAAATGAGTCCTGAACGCTAATGATAACAGTTACATTTCTGCATAAGTCTACCTCTGGATGACTATAATGTCTCAAAAATGTCGATAAAACGCCACCATTTTACTTCTCTTTACTTCTTACAGTGTCACATACATTTAATTTCTCTATTTAAGGTCATCTGACGATACAATTTTTTTAAACTTGTCATCACTATTCTTTATATGGAATATTAAAAAAGTTACTGAAGGAAATAAATACTGGACCAACTCCACTATTGGTTTTCTGCACCACACAGATCACAAAATGCCATGTGGTATAAGCACCATGTAAAAGGCTAGAGAAGTATTATAAAAACACTTAAACTAGTGGAGTCAGTGAAAAGAAACTAAAAATTGTGTACTTACATCGATAAGTTTAGAGAGTTCTGTACCCTTGATATCATTCAGTTTGGCCGACAACATTAGGCAAGCACCTGCACAAAGTTTGCGATTCTGCTTTGAGATCAATAACTGAAATGAAATATGATAATTGGTAGGTTAAGCTAAATTAAACCATGACTTCTTTAAAGGTGATAACATAACTTTGATTTATTTAATTACTGGCAATATATTAGCAGAGTGTATTGTAGCTAATTTCAACAATTCATTCTCACCCATAAAACCTGTAAAAAATGTGAATTCTTTATAACTGATGTGATAAAGATTAACACTGCAAGTTTGTTCCCAGTAACTTGATCAATTAATTTTCTTGAGGAAAAAATCTTTATTTTATAGACATGATCATTATCTGATACAGTTTCCAGTTGTTTTCTGGAATTATTACAAACATTTGAGCCACGTCACGACAAAACCAACATAGTGGGTTTGCGACCAGCATGGATCCAGACCAGCCTGCGCATCCGTGCAGTCTGATCAGGATCCATGCTGTTCGCTGTCAGTTTCTCCACTTGTAGTAGAGTTGGTAAGCGAACAGCATGGCTCCTGATCAGACTGCGCAGATGCGCAGGCTGGTCTGGATCCATGCTGGTCGCAAACCCACTATGTTGGTTTTGTCGTGACACGGCTCATTTACATATCCATACAAATATCTGCAATAACATAAGCCTCTGACTTCACAAGACTAACCAGTTCTTTACTTTAAAATTTCTCTTTCACTAACTTACCTTTAATATCAGTTTTTCAAAGAAAACATATGCTTGGGCAACAGTCCATAAATCTATATTGCACTGAAAAATAATACAATAATTATGAAAACTAAATTAAATAGTAATACTGTATATATTACATGACGACAATAGCTAGAAACATTCAAAGCCCTTGCATGCACTACATCAAAACATGTCTATCCATTATTTTATTACTCAACAAAAAAGTATTCCTACAGATGGTAATAAGCTTTTATTGATAATATATATTTTGATTTTTTTAAAAAAATACCTAGATAATTTTTTATTTGTTTGATTTTATGGCCTACTTATACAGTTTAGGTCATAAGGCACCAAAACAGGAAAGATGATTTTGGCTAACCTTTGGTGTTACAAACTTAAAGCAACACCAGAGATCAAAAAACCAACTCACTTGCTGGAGCTAAGTGATGCATAGACTCAATTAATATAAACCCCTTCAGTCACCCCTTACCGTCATGCAAGGTTAAACAGTGGCTGCAATTCTAATGCCTCAACTCAAAAAGGCAACCCCTCAACTACAAGGGAAACTATATAATTTTACAAAATCTGGAGTGCAGGTACTAATTTTCAATTGAATCATAGTTCATGTGCAAATCTTCATGTGATTTAGCAGAATCTTCATTCAATTTATAGTTCAGTTGCAAATTTTAGGGAAATTTAGTTGCATATTAATTTTCAATTAAAGGTCAGATGTCAATTTTTTTTAGCCAAATACTGAAAATCTAATAAAATATTCATTTAATTCATACTTCAGTTGCAAATTTCCAGGAGATTTAGCTGCATATTCATTTAAATTAGAGTTTACATGCAATTTTTTGGAAAATTTAGCAGAATATTGAACAATTAACAGAATATCCAGTTTAATAATTGTTTAAATGCAAAATTTCCAGGAAATTTAGTTGAATACTGATTTTAAATATTATATATGTCTCACCTTAACATGTCCTATATTTCTCATTTCTTTTTTCAAACTGAAAAGAAAACAACAAATATTTTTTCATTATTAATTTAGGATTTTTAGGTATAACAAGACCAGATACATAGAGACATGTTATGTAAATCTCTGATCAAGACATATATATGCAACTTAAACTTTAGTCAGCAAACAATATAAAGCCTTGTTAGCATACATGCCATAATTATTTAGCATATTTCTGGGACACATTCCAATATTAACTTGACAATAAGATTACATTAAAACGTAAAATTTCTGGCTGGAAAGTGGATTATTCTAGATTTTTATTTTTACCAAGACATAAATGGTCTCCAGAACGACTCCGGGACAGACACCTGATTTCCAAAAAAATCCCATACATTATGGCATGTTTGCTGGTCAGACTGCATGAATTTGTAGGCTGGCCAGGCTTCATCAGGTTAGCAAAGGCTTTTTACTTCCAGTTAAAGCAGGGCTGGCAAAATCTGATTCTGACCTACTTGTCTGTTTTATCTGAACCATTTCTTTACTTGTTTGTATTATATTTTATGATGTAAATTCTGAAAAGAATTCACCTGTCCCTTCAGACTGTGACAGCCTTGGTAATATTTTGATTTTTTCGCCATTGTAAAGGGTAAAGTAATCAACAGTCTTTAAAGTCCTGTATAATCTAATAACTTAATTATCTAGACCATTTCTGTACTTGTTTGTATGATTTATAATTTAAATTCTAAAAATTTTTTTAGACAACCTCCGCAAAATGAAAAATTAATTTTGCCAGGCTAAGTAGTCAACCTTTACCTTATAACAAATAACATAAAAGCTGTAAATGAATTCTTTCGAAAGTTAACATATATATGTAAATTATTACCTTCTGAACTTTGTAAGGGTAAGCTGAACATTTGGAAACTTTTCCCTGAATTTTTCGTTCAGTTCTTTCTTCAAAGTTGAAGGCTTCACATAATCTATCACAGAAGTCTGAAAAAAAAATCCACAAATAATACAGTATTATGTATCAGATGGTTCATTTAATAAGGTTATGTAACATGGATGTTTATATGCATTGTGTTGATAATATATATATGATACCAAGTAAATTTTGCAAAAATACTTGCAAGTTCAACGAAATACACTATATTATACTAAAAAAATACCATGGAGACGGATATTCTGATCTCGTCAATTTACACATAATATATTTTTTCTTGCATATTTTACCACATTTTACATGGTTTACCTAAATAAATTGTCATGGAAATTAATATCATTCCATCTGTTACTATTTTCTTATAGTTGTGTATGAAATGACATAATTTTGAAGCAGGGGACTCATATGACACACCCATTGCTAGATGAAATTTCCGGTATTTGTAAAACAGATAAGAAAACAGAATCCTTAAAGATTGCCTACTGCAAAATAGAAAATGTTCCATACTCAGTTTGATGGAGTCTGTTCATGAACAGAATTGAGCCGTGTCATGATAAAACCAACATAATGTGTTTGCGACCAGAATGGATCCAGACCAGCCTGCGCATCCGTGCAGTCTGATCAGGATCCATGCTGTTCGCTATCAGTTTCTCTGCTTGTAATAGAGTTGATAAGCGAACAGCATGTATCCTGATCAGACTGCGCGGAATTGCGCAGGCTGGTCTGGATCCATGCTGGTCGCAAACCCATTATGTTGGTTTTGTCATGACACGGCTTAGTTTTAATACATCCTAGAACAGGCTTAAGTAGAATTAAATATTTAAACAAGAAATGATGAAAATTTGAATTTAGGAACACCCACAACACCTGTAAATCTGGTTGGATATCACGGAACGTTCAATGTGACACATTTTTGTCATTTCATGATGAGAGTGTAATGTCCCCAAGTTAACTTTTGAAACACCAATATGATAAGCAACAATATCACAGTTCTGTAAGCAATGGTGTTAATCGTACCATGTAAGAGGAGAAGTTGAGCACTGTCCTGTATCCTCCAGACTGCAGCTCCGGATCATCTAACAAATTTGGGTTATACATCTCTTCCTCCTCTTCCACAACTGAAATTAAACCAAAAATACTCGTGTATATCAAACACTTAAACCTTCAACCCACTATATTTCTTAAATCAACTTGACCAGTATATTATTACCAGATAAAAATGTGAAGTCAGACAGCCAACAGTATAGAGCCTGGTCAGACTGCATGGACATCAGTCGTGCTAAAAACATTGCTCCTTATATAATGTAAATAATTTTCTATTTTATTTGACGGTACATTATGTCGTAACCATGTACATTTTGAACACATCTTATAGTGACTCAATGCCCATCTAAGGGTATAATATGAGTGAACAGGTGAGAGTAAAATAAGTTTACATGTTGCCATAATTCCTTTTTCAATTTTATGATTTACTTGGAATGAATGATAAATAACTCATGTGGTCCAAGAAATTTCTATAAATATCCATAGAAATTTACCTGTAAGATTCAATTTAGAAGTCTTTTTACTTTTAAGGCAAATTTATATTTTATCCTAAACATTTACCAATATCAACTGTTGGTCAATCACAATTATAATATTCAATCTTTTGAATTTAGCTTAACTTGACAATTAAAAATGAGCATAATGCAACATTAAATGAAAGGCCACAAAAACATTCTTTACCAGCTGTTAGTGATCATATTAAACTCAATATCAATGTTTAGTCTGCATGACTTGATACACATGCACAGTGGAAATCAGTAGATACACTTGCCCCAAGACCATGTTAAATGGCTATATAATAAAGGAAACATAGAAATTTATTTCACCCAAACATCCAATTTCTTGATTATATATTGTGCTGTTAGTAATTCTAAACAGTCTATTCCCAAACAATCAAGGTCCTTGTGTTGTTTATCATGTGATGTAACACTGTTCTAGTTATGTCCTGGTATTAGATCAACTGAGCAATGAGAAACATATTATATTGGACCAACTGTGCGATACATTAGATCAACTTAGCAATATATTATATTGGACCAATTAGCAACTATGCTAATTAAATCAGATCAACTGAGCAATATATCATACTGGATCAACACATGTTTTTTTTTTATCAGTAAAACAGAATATGCCTGTTTGCGATAAAAAAGAATATTATTACATAACAAAAGGACAAAATACAAATTGGCAGACCAAGTGTATAAACTGTAAAACTGAAGCACTGTCTTTTAAAAATATTACCAATTTTTTATGTACATTAACCTTTATGCGACTAAATTATCGTATCATAATTGAACTCATTCATCTTTCAATGTGGACAAAACCATTCATCATTCTTAGGGAAAATTTCAAAAATATGATCTAACTGAATAGGGAACATGGACCATGATCAGACAGTACAGATGTGGCAGCTGATCCTGGTCTGCACTGGTCCCATAGGTAGAATCTCTTACCTAGGAGTTATATATTCTATACATACAGATAACTAAAACCGAAAGAAATAATATTTTGAAAAGAAATTACAAGGTCTGACAAAATTCTTATGACATCATAATTATGACAGGGTGACATAAACAAATGTGATCTTTTAAGTATTTAATACGTCTAATAATGACAACAAAATGAAGTGAAGTACTAATAATAATACAGTGGGAAGTGAAAAGGGAAGGTGTTTTTTTTTTTTTTTTAATTTTATAAGTACAAAATGTACTACAACACACTTGCATACTATTGTAAAAAGGAGTTACTAAGCTAACATAATTATGAGGAAAATATTATACATGTACATTTATCTCTCTGACGATGATTTATAGGAACAGCTTGTCTCATAATTAAACATTTGTTAATGTGTTGATCTACACATGAAATTATCAATATAAAAAACTACATACATAATAATAAAAAAATTATATTGTAATGCAGTTAACAAAATATTCATCTTTTACAAGAGTTGCTTAAAATATTGTTATAGTTCCTTAATAAATGAAATATTACCCAGTAGAAAGACTGACATGCAAATTTACCAAATTACATGTACATTATACAGACACTGGAATACCAAGTCTTCAATGCTGAGCACTTCTTAAAACTGAACACCACTGAGGTTTTTTGCAAAATTTCAGATCATTGGACCACTTCATTTTCCCAAGTGATTATTAATCTTGAAAAAATCATCCAAATGGGGCTAAGAATAGCACAAAAATATAATTTTCAATTTATTTCAGAATATATTATTACAATATATTATTAAATTACTTTTGCATATCTTTCTGTTTTAAGTGTTCCAGCTGATCTATGTAAGAAATTCAAATTTTATGCTTTTAGGCTTTTGGACCTCGGTGGAGGTCCTTTATGGTAGCCAGCTTTGTAATGTTTTTTTTTTTGATATTTTGCTAGTCATCAAAATATGAATATAAAAACTACAAGCCTAGTTTTCACCAATCTAATAACCAGATTGTTCCTATAACATGAACCTTTTTTTAAACAGGCATATGAAAATTTGGTCCATTGAGCAATCTTTACCACTATGCAGTACATGTTGTTAGACCATTTTGTTTATTCACTCAAAGTTAGTAAGCAAGGCTATTATCCTTTTTACATGATAACATTATGAATATCATTGATGCTGTGTAAGTCTCCCTTTGACAACCAACTTGATTACTTTAAAATAAATTGCATCAGTCAATTGTAATCCCCCACATCCCCAGCGTGGGAAAAAATTACTCAAATTTTTACCTTCATGCAATCCAAAATTCCCCACAATTACCTGTGGATGTAGGCTTTCAGGGGTTACAAATCACTGCTGCATATGAAATATGCATGTACTATTTTGATAACTGATCCACTCATGTCTAAAATAAACTTATATGAAGAATGCTGGAATTCAGCCTAATTATCATCATTTCCTGATTATCTAATTGAAGATAAAGTAAACACAATTACAACCAAAGTTTGAATGGAATTCAAAATTCAAAGCTGGGCAAAGTTCTTAAATGAATTCAGTATTTAATAAGTTAAATGATATTTTCTTCATGTGTATTTGTTTGTTTTGTCAGATTGGAAGTCACAAATATACTGTATAGGCCATATGGCCACTTTTCAGCTTTACTTTACTGGTGGACCTCAGGTGCCTCCCTGTGCATTATTTCAGACACAAGCAGGCACCTGAGTAGAACAATTAACCTTCATTAAGCCAGCTGGATATCTTCCTCATGTGAAATAACCCAAAGTCCCTGACACAATTTGGACCCACAGCGGTGAGGGCAAGTGGTTCAAAGTCAGCAACTTAAGCCACTCTGAGCACCAGAGACCATATACATGTGGTTGATCTTTACATTTATCTGTTGTTTACTCAAGCTAACAAGAAAATATACAACTGAAAAACTATGTTGAAAAGCAAAATTCACTAAGTGTTAAAAACCAACTACATTTAAAATGATATTAAAGTATTAAAGAGCTCTATACAATCGCTAGAGAATTCTGAAACAACAAATATTATTGCATAACAAATGCCAATCACCATTATAGATCAAATATTTCTAATTAGCAAAAATTCTTGAATAATATGTTTACAATCCTATATATTATATACAGATCTTGAATAATACATTTACAATGCTATATTCTATACAACAATAACTTATTATTATCATGATAATTATAATAATACTAACAAGAATTTGTAACAGAGTTACCAACGTCCCCCGCCCCGGGAGTTTTATATGAAGCATAAAATTGTGCTATTTCAAAAGATTGAGGTATGGATCTCAGGACATTCAGTCCAAAATTATGATCAATGCTAGATCTGCAAATGTAACAATAAATTTGTTAAAAAAATAAAATGAAACACGGAATTTAAAAATCTATCATGTTAAGCTTTGACCTCTAAGTGTGACCTTGACCTTGGAGGTAGGGGAGCAGGTGTTGTGCATGACATAACGTCTTATTATTGAGACTATTTGTGCCAAGTATTTTCGAAATCCCTTGAACTATGAAGAAGTTATAGATTGGACACAAAATATACCCTATAACAGACTATGTAAATTTTTCACCTCTAAGTGTGACCTTGACCTTGGAGGTAGGGACACAGATGTTACGCATGACATATCATCTAATCATTGTGACTATTTGTGCCAAGTATTTTCAAAATCCCTTAATCTATGAAGAAGTAATGGATGGGACAAAAAATATACCAAATAACAGACTCTGTTAACCTTTGACCTCTAAGTGTGACCTTGACCTTAAGAGGTAGGGGTGCAGGTGTTGTACCTGACATATCGGCTTATTATTGTGACTATTTGTGCAAAGTTATTTCAAAATCCCTTGAACTATGAAGAAGTTCTAGATTCGACACAAAATATACCCTATAACAGACTATGTTAATTTTTTACCTCTAAGTGTGACCTTGACCTTGGAGGTAGGGATGCAGGTGTTGCGTATGACACATCCTCTTATTAAAGTGACTATTTGTGCAAAGTATTTTCAAAATCCTTTGATCTATGAAAAAGTTTTAGACCGGACAAAAAATATACCCTGTAACAGACTATGTAAGTATTTGACCTCCCAGTGTGACCTTGACCTTGGAGGTAGGTGACTGGTTTTTGCGCATGACACATCATCTAATTATTGTGAACAATTATGGCAAGTATTTACAAAATCCCTTCATAGATAAGAAAGTTATGGACCGGACACGACATATACCCTCAAATAGACAATGTTAACATTGAATGAGCAAGTACGACCTTGACCCTGAAGGTAAGGGTCTGGTTGTTGCGCATGACACATCGTCTTATTATAACCAAACATTTGTGCCAAGTTATTTCAAATTCCTTTCATAAATGACAAAGTTATGGACCAGACACGAAATATACCCTGTAACAGACTAGGTTAATATTTGACCTCCAAGTGTGACCTTGACCTTGCAGGTAGGTGACTGGTTTTTGCGCATGACACATCGTCTGATCATTGTGAACAATTATGGCAAGTATTTACAAAATCCCTTCATAGATAAGAAAGTTATGGACCGGACACGACATATACCCTCAAATAGGCAATGTTGACCTTGAATGAGCAAGTGTGACCTTGACCCTGGAGGTAGGGGTCTGATTGTTGCGCATGACACATCGTCTTATTATAATAAACATTTGTGCCAAGTTATTTCAAATTCCTTTCATAAATGACAAAGTTATGGACCGGACACGAAAGTGTGACGGACGGACGGACAGACGGACGGACAGACGGACGGACAGACGGAAGGACAGACGGACGGAGCCTATTTCTATATCCCCCTTTTTTCTTCGAAAAGGCGGGGGACAATAATGATAATAATAACAATGTATAAAATTTCATTATCATTATTATTATTATAAAACTTTTTTCAAAGTAATGGTAATTCTTGATTGTTTCATTGGGTTTTACATCACACCGACACTGTAGAAGTCATATGGCGACGTTCCAGCTTTACTGGTGCAGGAAGACGTCCGTTGCCCTTCCGTGCATTATTTCAGGCATGAACAGGCACCTGAGTAGAACCACGGATGTTCCGTTAGCTAGCTGGATAGCTTCCTCACATGAAAGAATCCAAAGTGCCTGTCAGGTTTCAAACCCACAGCGGTGAGGGGCAAGTGGTTTAAAGTCAACAACCATAACCACTTGGTAATTCTTGAAAGGGTAAATAACATCCATATTACTTTCTGTCAAAGTGAATCGCATATTAATTCATGTTTAAAAACCTTTAAGAAAGATAAGAAGACATGTTGTGAGGTTACATAATTCTAATGCATTGTGAAATATGTATCTTCAGCTTAGTGAAATAATAGGTTAACTCCTCTTAAATTTTAGAAGTAGTTACCCAATTACTGCACTAAGGTGAGAATATGGTAAAAGAAGGATAATTATGTCATAAAAAAGTTTTCTATTTTACTTCAATGCATGTCCATGTTTCAAGTGTTGAATTCTAATTGGCTAATTTCAATTACTGTGGCCTTTTACATTGTTTTATTATTGATTTATTACAACCTTGACCTTTATTGATCTGTAAAAACAGAGATATACATCTACAATGTAATTGCTATTTTTGTCAAAGATTGCTAATATACTGTACTTTGTGACACACCTAAAATCAATAGATGCCATAAAGGTGTTTTGTTTTTTTACTTTCCTCAAGAATAGTCTATCTCTGACATATACCATACAAAAGGAGGAAATTGGTTACCATAGGAAAGCTGACAGAGTTTAAACTTTCCTACACATAAAAGGGAAAACTTATAATAATCCAAAACAAGATTGCATTTTAGAAAAATGCTATGCCACCACATTATATAATACAACACTAAATGGTAGAGTAGGAACAGAAGAGTTTTTTTTTCTGTTTGTATACAAATGAACTTTGCCATAATGCAGTTAAGTTTAGTGAATTTGGTTAAGGTCCTATTTCACATGGCCTAAATTTCAGGACTATACAAAACAGTACATCAAAGGACAAGAAAGTAGGTCACAGGGCCAATTTTGACACCAGAGGCAAAATTTTAACAACTCTGGTAGAGGACCTATAGAGAATATTATATACCAAATTATATACCAAATATCAAAGACCCCCGGGTGGGGCCAATTTTGACCCCGGGGCTATAATTTGAACATTTTGGTAGAGGTCCACTACACAATATTTCATGCAAAATATCTAACCTCTAGTCTTTTGTCAATTCAGAGAAGAAGTTTCTTCTATATACTTATAAGGAAATCCTATGACTCCCCTGGGGCAGGGCTAATTTTGACACTAGAGGCAAAAATTTAACAACTTTGTTAAAAGACCTAAAGATGACATCATATTTAAAAAAACAAAGCTCTAAGTCTTGTACCTCCAGACAAGAAGACATTAAAGGTTTTACTATAATTATGTACATAATGAAAATCAATGACCCATTAGGTGGGGCCAATTTTGACCCCAGGGCTATAATTTGAACATATCTTGGTAGAGGTAAGACTACCAGACAATACCTTATGCAAAATATCTATGCTCTAGGGATTGGGGACCTTAACAAGAAGAGTTTTGAAATTATTTTTATAACTCCTTCTCCAGATTTCAGCATGGAATCAAATTCTATGAACAATTTTCGAAGCGCTTCATCCAAGGATCAATCCTGCTATGTAATCTATATAACACACATAAATACATACATACACACAAACACAGGTGAATCGCTATTATGCCACCACATCGCAGATGCTACAGTAGCATAAAATACATTTCCTTTTTTAATTTCAGGAATCAGCAAGATCTTTGACAGAACAGTTAATTGCATGTGACAAATATGGTATCAGTAATTGCTAATTTGTGGCTAAAAGTATGTGATCAATTACATTTAAAGAGAAGTTAAATGTAATCAAGGAAATTCTCTACTCATCTATTGGCACTTAAATTGACATTTGAAAAACATCGAAATTTGCCCTTAGTACTGTTTTAACCCTGATATTGTTTGATTTTATTAACCTGTCAATTGCATACTGATTTCACGGTCAATGCACACAATATATTAATCTTCGATAAATGATCGGTAAACTTCGTGAAATGTACGCAGTTAGATTTGATTAAATTTAATTTGTTTCTATAAAATAGTTACACTGACTAAAAGTATGGATCGAACAATAGACCTCTAGAGTATGAGGTAATTACCCAACCGACTGTGCTATTGCGAATATGCCCAATACACAGACATTCAGAGAGTGTGACCTTTTAAAACATTAGTCATAAATTACTCCAAATTAATTTTCGTAATCTATACAGACGGAATCGATGTGGAATCGAATATTTAAATGAGTGCTATAATGTATTCATAATTGACAGATCTATAAAATCAGACTATACAACTCATTGTAACCTCTCTGGAGGGAGGATAAAGCAGTTTTTCAAGGAAAGAATGCCAAAATCTTATTAAACCTTAGCAATATAAGACAAGATAATGGATCTTTTTGTGTCAAACTTGAAATAAAAGCAACTTGTGAGGGAATCTTTTTACAATAAAACTAAATAGAAGCACTTTGCAAGGGCATGTAGCTTTCTAATGTGACTTTGGAAATGTCTTGTGAGAAAGTTGTAAGCTTAACGGTATAGCATATTGCAAAAAGGATGTGTAATCAAACAATTAGAGTCCCACAGTAAAATTAAATTCAAAGCAACTCTTCTGATTAGATAGAAAGTTTTGTATATTGCAGCTTCGAAAATAAAGCTCATTTAACTGGACACAATTGTCTTTGAAAATAAAGTCATGTCCACTCTGCTGTAACCTTGAAATCTGAGAAAATTGCATAAAAGTATAGCTTTCTGCATAAATCTGGGAAATAAGTCAACTATCTTAATTAAGAATTAAGCTTTTTCAATAACATTGAAAATAAAGCAATACTACTTTTTTGCATCAACTTGGCATAAGTTGGATACATTCAGGAAAATGAAACTAGTGTTTTTTATCATAACAGTTTGAATTAAACATAATTTACTTTAGTTTGATTGTGTATAAAGGTATAATTATATAGAGACACTCTCTAATCAATTCCTGGAATCAACCAGTACTGAGCAATGAGTGAAAAGTTTCTTGTTCAAGGAAAAACCGTTTGCATCACTGTGGTGCTAGCTGACATGTTACCCACTTAACCACTTATACTTATTAATACTGTTATTCACTTCCCATCAAATAAGATCCTTGATACCACTATTGTATAACACCGATAAAATTTAAGGTTTTAGTCATACAGTCATACAAATTTAAATAAAAACTCTAACCATCAAAAGTATATGTACAAATTTAAATGTAAGTGAATAAAATAAAAGTCAACTACATTTTTCCTGTTTATATCAATAAACGGTTGCATTGTTAACAAAAAATATCCACATAAAATTGAAAATCTTAGGCATTAATTTTAGGTAAATAGCAATGTCTAGAGAACAAATAAAATCAAAAGGCACTCAAAACACAAAGGTAGGTGAAAACTGTCCATATAAAGAAAATGCACTGTGTCTAACAGGTACTTTGCATAAACAACATAAAAACTTCCATTGTTGTCACACATCAGAAATGTCAAAGATCCCCTTATTATGTTTCTCTTTTATATCTAGAAATGTTTATATTTCAAAAATCGTGAAAGATACATAAAAATTAATTGAGAAGTAGCCTACATACCAAAGTGACAGTTACACACAGTGATTTACAAAAAGAGGTAAGAATCTTGGATAAATATAGATTTATTTATAAAGACAGACACATCATGCGCAAGCACACATGAAAGAAAAGCATGCAGGTGAATAACATAAATGCCGATATACCTCGATGAAGGGTCGCCATAGCGATAGAACCACGAGGAGACAACAGTTTAGGGTCCTCTGATACACTACGAGTGTATATTCGACCTGTAGAATTATTGTAATTTTCAGCAATGACAATATCCTGCTAGTTTTTTTTTTTACCTTACCATTTTACCCAGACTGCATTGCTTTGTTTTCAAAGCATTTTCTTCACATCGGCAAAGATTTTTTTCAAAAATGCCTTGATACAAGTGTAAAACATAGAAAAATTATTAATAACAAAACAATTATATCTGTTAATTAACTGTTCGAACAGTGAACTAAAATTTTCTGTAACAACTTCGAATTCAACTAAACTTACAAGATTGAGTCCAGAAACTCAAATCTGCAAAGGTCAAGATTTTATCAGATTTTTAATCTAAAGCATACAAATATGTAAATAAGTTTCAGTTAACATGTAAAATTGAAGTTAAAGCAATATGTTATAAATAATAAAGCATCTGAAATATTGCAAGTAGTTAAAATAAAAAGGTAAATATTATCCTATAAACCTTGAAACATAATTATGTGGTCTAAAAATTTCTAGAAAATAAAGCAGGGGCAACAACAGACGCATGTTTACAAAATAACAAACTGGTGAAACCCCAAACTTCACAACCAGTGTTCAACAACTAAACATTTAATATCTATCTGCTTTCATCTTATAAAGCCTTAAATAAACATTTTCATTGCATTGTTTTCAAAAGAAAATTTGTTTCATAAAAAGATATTTTCACTATTTTTTAAACCTTTCCTTTTTATTTTAGTTTATAAACTATGCAAAAAAAATATTCTTCTTTAATTCTCTTTTAACATTTTTTGTTCTAAACACATGACTTTTGTAACAAATGCCAGAAAATCATATTTAACCCATTGTTCTCAAATGAACGACATTGAAATTTGACCAATACGCAAGAGAAAAGTTCCCAGTCAAACTTTTAAGTCATGGGACCTTTTTCCTAAAATTGCTGGAAAAGACCTTGCAATATGACCGAAAATTAAGACAAAAATACAAATATTTAGACAAGAGTAACATGAAGTAAAGGCTATGAAAAAAAAAACCAAGACAAAAGTCAAATATTCGAAAGTATTCACAAAAAGATGAAAGCAGGAGAGATTCAAGTGAGTATGCATGCCAAAATTTGTACAAAACAAAAGTGAACATACCTGACAAATGATCAGACATGTTTAATCGAGATTCCGATGATGTCCGTCTAATCTCTTTACTCTTTTTAGTCGGCTCCAAAAGTTCGCTGTATGAAACATCCTACAAAATCATAGGTGATAACTGTATAACATTTAAACATGCTTAATTTAGCTTTTCATCGTAACCAGCAGAAAGTATCGCCTTTGAAGTAAACTTTATTTTCCCGCCAGAACTAATTTCAGACTGCTTTCTCTCCAGAGATGATCCAGCCAATGTGATTTAACAGATAGATGAATGTTTAATATCTCGTGGAAATAAACAAATGTTACAATAACTTCCGATATTAAAAAAGCAAAAAGTTTGTGTCAAAAGGTAATATGTTGGTAAAGTAATTTGAAAAAAAATAAACTGAATTTGCATGAAAATGATCAATAACAATAATATCATACACAGAATATACTATCTACTTCAACAATAGTGACAGAATTATTTTTTATCATTTTTATTTATTTATTTATCTGTTTAAATTGCAAACAAACATTTTGAGAAAGAATTAAATCTTAGTTTATACAAATTTATTTTAGTTCAATTGTATAGAAAGCTATAATCTGATTGAAACACTGTCAAATCTGTTCCTAGAACCAATCAGTATTAGGCAATGAATGTAAAGTTTCTTGCTCACAAAAACAAAGGCTAGCCCATGATGAGATTTTAACCCACTCGACTTGTCTGACCACTTGGCCATGCCGCCACTCTAATTTAATCTGAAACTTACACTCTACTACTACAGGGTTCTCAATAAGAGCCGGCCGCCGGCCGAAATGACCGTTTAAAAACACTTTTTGGCCGGCTGAAATTTGTAAAATTTTCAATTAATACCAAAAACTGAGAAGATAATTTGACTGTCAAATACTGATGCTCCGTAATAATTATTAATTTTTCAGTAGAAACACAATAAATGATTGGAATAAATCTGAAAACAGACTTTTATTAGCATATGAATCTTAATTAAACTTGCATAAAGTGAAACCGGAAGTCCAACTCCATTGCCGATTTTTCCAGCCTACTGCAATATTGAAATGAAAAAACTTGCTAAAACTGGACACTATTCAAGGGTTTAAACTTTAAAACACATGATTTGTTTGCTATAAATCGTAAAATCAATTGTTGATAGTTGTCATTTACACTGATAATGTGTACTAAAATACATTCATGTGTTGTCGAAAATAGATCTGATTTCGGATGTATCTTATTCGGACATGCATACGGATTGGGAAAAATTTAAAAAAAAAAAAAGAAATGTTTTATATAAAATATCTTATTTTGACTGAACTTCATACACTGATATATACAATGCTTAGTTACGAATAAGCAATTTTAATGCAAGTAATATAATATGAATAACAAGCTTGTTATCAAAGTTTTGATACCCTAGGTATAAAAATTAAGGGCAATATACTTTGGTCAAAATGACATAAAATCTATAATTTGTTGTTCAAATCAGGGACAAAAGATGTAAATCCAATGTTCCTACTCAAATCTTATACCAAATAACTGATACATTTTTAGTGAATTACATGTACTGAGATTTGTTGGCATAAATAGTAAAAGTTTTTATGACATTTGCTCTGTCCAAAGTCTGACAAATAAGTTTATAGAATTTATGACTAACACATTTAGGTCCTGTTCAAGCTTTTAACTTCAAAATAAGAATCTATTTTAGGATCAGGATCAATATTTGGATCAACTGTAAAATTCCCTTATCTTACAAAAATAACAATAAATTTATCTAAAATTTCATAAACTTGCCATCGCAAACCCAACTTCATCAAATTAATATTAGATATATAATCTATGAGGATAAACAATGAAGAATATAAGTTTTTAATTTGGTCCTGATCCTTAAATTTGTGTGAACACTCGGCCTGTTTTGATTTTGTAAACATGAACTGTATATTGGTGTATATATATATATGTACATGTGAAACTGTAAGCTCTATTGAAATCTTGTTAGTGTGCCATGTCTGCAGCTTGACAGGCAACACATAATTTGCTTATTTTTATTTAATCATTAAATGCCAGGTGAGTATTCACATAATTGGCAATTTTAAAATGCCCTTATGTTCAATGAAAGCGTTAATCCCTAAAAATGAAACACAATGATTGGCATCTGGCACATGATATTTTATTATTGAATAAGAGTGATTTTTATGCAGTAATTTTCTAATATTTTTCTCCTGTCTGCAATTAATGCCCGACATAACTGTATTGGTCCACTATTTTAAAATGAATTGCAGGATATGGTGTTTCATTAACTTTAAAATGAATTAAAAAACAGTATTTAAGGCAAAACTGCACTTTTTTATCCAATTAATCAAACAAATATATTTGACAACACACTTAATACTGGATTACTCATAATGTAACACATTTTTTATAGAATTTAATAGTGTGAGAAATTTTATATAGTTTTTTTTTCAAATTATGCCTTTACATTTGGTCTTCTGTAATAGTTTCAAACTGCCAAAATATGGCCTAGAATGCAGGAAATCAAGTGCTTAATTTCAAAATTTTCCTGGGGAGCATGCCCCCGTACCCCCCTACGAGGCCTGCTAGAATTCAACTTTGGCCTGCTGAGCTGAAAGTTATTGAGAACCCTGCTACTAAGGCTTTTTCCCTAATATAATTGGGCTTTTTTTAGGGTGATAAAAGGTGGTTTTCTAATTCATAAGAAAAAATACTTTTCCCAATTTTTCAAGCCAATTTCCCATAATTAAGTAGGGGAGAATTTCAAAGACCTGGACTAAGTAGCTAGATGTTCTAATAAGTTCAATGCCTACACACTCCTAGATATACTTACGTAAAGATTATTGACCTCTGGAAGGATAGGCTGCAAGCCTAGTAATGAAGGTAGCACTTCACAGTGCTGAATGAAATAAATAAATAATATCAATTCTTAATATGTACAATTTTTTTGGTTGTCATTCCACCTTTACCCAATGTGATGAAATATTCAAGGGCTGAATTCAACTATTTGGCCACTTGATTAAAATTACTTGTGCCTTATTTTTCTACATGATAATTTGAGCAGAAAGGATCAAAATAACAGATAGTAATAAACATTTTATTAAGCATGTGCAGAAAATTTCAAACAAGAGGGCCATGATGGCCCTGAAGTCGCTCACCTGTACATAGGCCCCCTGGAGCGGGGCAAGTTTTAACCCCAGGGCTTTTATTTGAACAAACTTGGTAGACACCCATTAGAAGATGTTTCATGCTAAACATCTAAGATCTAGCTTGTTGGGTTTTTTAAAAGAAGATTTTTTAAGTTTTTTCTTTACACATATATTTAAAAACAATGACACCCCTGGGGCAGGGCCAGTTTTGACCCCAGGGCTTTTATTTGAACAATCTTTGTAGACACTTCCTGGAAGATGTTTAATGCTTAATATCTAAACTCTAGCTATTCGGGTTTTTTGAAGAAGATTTTTAAGTTTTTGCTATACACATATAAGGAAAATCAATGTCCGCCAGGGCGGGACCAATTTTGACCCCAGGGCTCTTATTTGAACAAACTTGGTAGACATCCATTAGAACATGTTTCATGCTAAATATCTTAGCTCTAGCTCTTTGGGTTCTTTAAAAGAAGATTTTTAAGTTTTTACAATATGCATATAGGAAAAATCAATGACCCCCTGGGGCGGGGCCAATTTTGACCCCAGGGCTTTTATTTGAACAAACTTGGTAGACACCCATTAGAAGATGTTTCATCTTAAATATCATAGCTCTAGCTCTTTTGGTTCTTTAAAAGAAGATTTTTTAATTTTTACTATATACATATAGGAATAAATCAATGACCCCCTGGGGCGGGGCCAATTTTGACCCCAGGGCTTTTATTTGAACAAACTTTTTAGACACTCACTAGAAGATGTTCCATGCCAAATATCTAAGCTCTATCTCTTTGGGTTATTTAGAAAAAGATAAATAAAGTTTTTTCTTTTGGTTGCCTTGGAATTAAATTCTTTGAACAATTTTCAAAGGTGACCACCAAAGGAACATTCCTGTGAAGTTTGGTTGAAATTGGCTTAGTGGTTTATGAGGAGATGTCATTTAAAGTAAAAGTTTACGGACGCCGGACGGACGCCGGACGAAAAGCGATCACAAAAGCGCACCCTGTCACAAAGTGACAGGTGAGCTCACAAAAAACTGGCATTTCTCAAGTGAGTGCCAATTTCAATACATGATATTGAGCTTGAATTTCTCAATTTCTGGAAAAAAGGCCACCACTGCATAAGGTAAAGGGCTAAACATAACTCAGTATTTTGCTGAAAAAAAACAAAACAAACAAACAAACAAAGCACTTAAATGACTTACTGGAGCATCCTCTCCACGAGCAATTTTCTGTCCAAGCAGGAACATGTCCTCCTGTGAGCTAATGGACTTGGTACCTGATGGGTAGCGACTTCTATGCATGCTCAGGACTGGCTGGAAGTCGTCAAATAACTCATGCCTGTAACAAACAATACATAAATCACAGTTTTATAATTTGTGATCTATAGTAATTTATCACATAAACCGCGGCGCAGGAGTGTAATAAAGCCATTTAATAAAAACGATATTACACTAGTGTAATAACACTTTGACATGACGTCATTTCACTATATAGAAACATAGCGTTAAAGCGCGCTAATGTTAGCGCTACACTAAAGGCGTGTCATTGAAAAATTACTCATTTTTATAGTTTATTGTTCTTATTTTATATTATGTGATAAACAGAATATCATATTCGTGTAGATTCAATACTAAATTTATTGACTTACCTTCATACCAAATCTTATTTATAAATCTTACAAGCTGTAATTGAACAATGTCACAGTCACCTTTGATATAATGACAACAAAATCAATAGAGGTCATTTTCTAGTGATGACCATTCTCCATACCAAATCTTAAGACTGAAGACCAAAGTCTTCTCTAATTTTTATGTCAGACAAGCTTTTAGTGTTCAAGGGTATGGTGACCTTGATCTGGACCTTAAATAAAACAGGGGTCACCTACTAGTTGTAAAAAACTCCACACAAAATCTGTAGACCAAAGCTTCCTATAACTATTGGTTGGACAAACTTTAAGTAGTTAAGACCACAGTGACCTTGACCGGACCTCAAAATCAAAAGGGATCAAACAATAAACATTAGCAATGAACCTACTGAGTTTTTATCTCTTTAAGGTACATATTTTACCAGGAAGATGTGATGTACTTATCATCACCTTAGTGCAGTAATTGGTTAAGTCCTTCTAAATTTAATTGGAGTTAACCAGTTATTGCACGTAAGGTGACAATATATATGGATGTACAGAAAACACCCCATTAAAGTATGTTTTTAAATAGAGGAATAAAAATCGCTTATTTGCAAATAAAGTCACTTTTCTTTAAAAATGCTACAAAAACAAGATGTAAACCACTCACCTGCCAGGTGCTGTATTTCTGCCACCATATGGAAGTGTTGATGACATCACAATAGGTGACCGACAGTTAGAAACAATTAGCAACCTGTAGATATATAAAAACCAAACTGTGAATTATAAAAAAAAAATCTGTCCAAGGATCACCTCACATCTCGTTATTCAATAAATAAATCTTCAGAACAAGAAATGTAAACTGAAAAATAAACAATTTCTTGTTACTCTTAATAGAAATACCTTTACGCACCTGTCTCATAATTCCATAAATCTAAAGAAAACCGTACAGCAAAAAAAAGAGACTATTTAAGGCAAAAGCTCAGCATATCTTATATATAACTCAATAAACTAGAAGGAAAACAGACGATACTGATATCTGATTAGGTATTACCACAGTATACTGAAATATATAGATATAATTATTCACATAAGACTCTCTTCACCTTAATATAACATTTTCCTTATATAAAATCATGTAGACAACATTTATCACATTTTATATGAAGTCCTTGGAATCCCATCATTATCCTGTAACAGTTTCATTCAGCACATGCTTTAAAATCATTCATATTGGAGAACAAGAGATCCATATAAGTCTTTGTTCACTCACCTAACATGCAATTGCCTTTATATATAAACAAGCCTATTTTTACAAATGGGGTGATTGCTTTTGAACTAAAAATTTTGAAATCTCAAGCCTATTTAAAACAGAAGCGTGAATAAGAAAACCATGCCAAAATGCATTTAAACAAAACAAATTACTTACAGAATTTTTTTTTCAAAGTATGTACTGACTTATTAGCAAATACTGCAGACAACAATTAGACATAATGGTCTACTATTAATGGATGAGCTGGCTGATTTTGGTCTGCACTGGTTGGCACCTTGCATGGCATTGGGTAAATACAGTATGATGAAGATCTACATTGTTAATTTTGGTTGGCACCTTGCATGGCATTGGGTAAATACAGTATGATGAAGATCTACATTGTTAATTTATATTTCTACCCAGGGGTCCTTCCAATTGTAAATCTATACACTTGCCAAATGACCTTGACACAGTCTGTGAACAGTACTAAGGGAAATATATTTTTACTGGTACATGCACACAAATTAAGGAAAATTGCATGAATTTTTCTGAAAAGATTTTTTCCCAAATAAATATTTACATGTAGATATTTTCATATGAATAAGAAGTATAAACATAAAGTTTAAAATATCAACTCCACCTTTACCCTGCTAAAATTGTGTAATGAACCTGTCCATTGGTACATGAAATTGCTTTAAAAGCAAATAATTGAGTGAGCTAAAATCATGTTCCCTAAAAAAAAAAAAATATATATATATATATATATATATATTTCTAAAACTTGTAAATTAAATAAGACTCATTATTACAATATTTTTCAACCTACTGTGACAAAATCTTATATCTCAGAATAAAGAGCTGCTCATTGGCAAGAGCAATTCTCAAATTTTCTTATTTCTACAAGTCAAACACATCAGATAAAGAATAGTATACTACAGTAAAGAGCATTCCCAAAACAACTTATTTTTTTTTGACATTCAAGGTCATTCAAAGCTAAAGGTCACTTTCTGAGTCCAAAAACTGTTTACTTAAAAAAAAGACTTTTTTCTTTGTTAACTTATAATTATCAATTTGACAACAATCTTTAGTAATAATTCTATATCTTTCTCAACTTTTTTATTTAAACAATTTAAAGTAGCAGATTTTTTTTTACAAGGCATGCTTATAAGAGGTTTTATGGCAGTTATAAAGAAGAAAAAAAACTGTCTCTTATATTACCTCATACATGCTGGGAGATTTATTTTATCCTATTACTAACAGTATCACATCATTTGAAGTGTGACTGCTAATTCTTTCCGGTAACTACAGACATAAATATAATTGCACAAAATTTGAATACTCTCAGTACCCACTCTGCAAGTAGCTTTTTATTTAGGCAATTTATTTTGTTAGCTTCAGGAATCCCTTAAAAGCTTTCAGATATAATTATATAACCTAATTGCTCAAGATAAAAGCAGCTACCTCAAGAAAATCTTGAAGATATGAATAATAGCAATATTGTTTGCCGGCTCGACAAAAGTGGTATTCTAAGGAAAAGTAGTATGTTCAACAAAAGAGTTCCCTTAGCGGACAAAGGTGACCTCCAAAATAAGTTATTATAGGACAAAATAAGAATTCAAAGTGAACAAAGTGACCAAAAGGACACAGCTATTACAGTCGAACCAATGAAGAATAATATATTGTATTTTGTTTGGTTTTACCACACTCCAATACAGAATAGATCATATGGCACCAAACAGGAAAAATGATTTTGGCTGTCCTCAGGTATTACAAAGTTCAAAGCAACGCCAGGGGTCAAAACCACCTCACCTCCTGGAGCCTAGGAGCTAAGTGTTCCTTAGACTCCAGTTATTCAAACTTATTTAGTCACCTTGAACGATCACACAGGGATAAATGGTAGCTGCAATTCTTATGCCTCAATCATTAAAGCCCAATGGTCGAGTTTGATACATAATATAACTTTTGTAAAGGAACTTTTGTATCCTTCATACATATGTACCAAATTTCTAAACACTGAGCATTGTAGTTACTTGAGAGAAGATTTTCAAAGTTTTAAAGTTTCATTCAAGTAAATAGAAATGCTACATGCCAAATATCTAATCTTTAGGCCACATCATTAACACAAAAATATATATATGCGCTTTCCTATATATCTAAGCTATGTGGTGTCAACTAGGGTGGGCCAATTTTGACCCCAAGGAAGTGATTTATTTAACATTTGTAGAGAACTAAATGATAGTGCTACATGAAAAAATATCTACGTTCTGGGCTTTGTTGTTCTCAGGGAAACAGTTTGTGCTCAGGTGAGTTTAAAAATAGCCAATGTGTCAACAACAAAAAACAACAACAAAACAATCCTTAAACGAAACAGACCAATGGTCAAAGGAAATATTATACAATCTCAAGATTACAAAACTAGCCAATGTAATAAAAGAAAAAAACAGATGATCCATGGGTAAAACTAGCCAATGTTCAAAGGTAAAATGAAACATATCATTCTATTGCAAAACTAGCCAATGTCCAGTAAACTGGGGGAAAAAAACTAGCCAATGTTAAAAAAAATCAATAAAAAAAATCAATGTACTAAAGTGAAAGCTAGCCAATTTCCATTTCACCTTAATTACAAAACACGTGTTATTAACAGCTCAAACAGACGTAATTCTGATAACATATCTACATTGTTTCGAGAAAATTACAGCAACATCCATGAGCAAGTTCCTTTAATGAAAAGTTAGACCTACAGTTTTGCCTTAGAATTTATGAACAAATCTCTCATTATCAAGTTTCATTAATGACAGCATATTTTCCAATGTTTAGTAAAAATCAATAGGTGTAAAAAGAAAACACATTAAGTTTCAGCAAATCAGGACAAAACAAAGTTATTGTCAAGGATTAATTTTTGTTTCCTGCAGTAACTGAAATAAAATACAACAGTTAACCCACCATTAAAATAATATATATGTGAGCATAAAATATGCAATAGATAATAATTAGATGTAGACATAATATATATAAATCTCATTGACTGAAAGTAGTAATGTCACGGTTAGGAACTGTTCACTCTTTAGAGGAAAAGATGCGTAAGCAGCCATACAGCTCCGTCGGTAGAGCCACAGAACAGTATTCTGAGGACCCGGGTTCGAGTCCCTGTTTGGCTGCACTTTTTTTGCGTGCTGAAATATTTGTGAAAATATGATTTCTTGAATTTAATGCTGTTTTTGTGATATCATTAATTAAGCTGGTACAAGTAAAGAATATGCTGTTATTAAAATCGTTCTATTCAGTTGTTGAATACCTTTGTTATTTATATAATTATTTGAAATATACATTGTAAGTTTGATAAAGGATCACACATTTCTTTGTCATATTTTGAAACATTCTTTTGTTATATGAATATAGTAACCTATTGTGTTACTAACAAATATATTGTTTTATTCAAAAATTTGTGATTTCTTAAGACCAAACTTAAACAAACAATCAATTTCAGTACCTGAACAGTCAAAATTATTCATGTAAGATGCTTTATGAAAATGTGTTTTCAAATGAAAGAAGAAAGTTTGCCTAAACAGAAATAATTTTAGTGTGATTAGATATTTGCGAATAATTTCAAGACGCAAAAATAGCAAATACTTCCATGTCGCAAAATTAACCACTTATACAGTATATAAATAATGGACTTCAGTAAACTTAGTTATAATTCTTACATGCCTTAAAGTACAACCTAACTTTGTGTCATGGATTTTCCCTATATAAGAATTCGGAACAGTCCATTTCAAGTTTAAGATATTTAAATATTTATGTAAAAATACAAAACAAAAAAACATTGAATCTTCATAAAGCTTGGTCAGATTGAGACTGTGCAGGTTGGCCTGGCTCTATAATGGTGGCAAAGGATTATCACACTTCTAGTTCCAGCAGGGTAAAGTCTTGACAAAAATATATTCCTTGTAAGGCCAAACTAAAATTGTTTCCAATTTACATGAAAAATGCATTTTCAGTAAAATAGTGTATCCAACGACAATCACATACCATACAATATTTAATAGTTTACATTAAAAAAAAAAAAAATTATCTCAAATTTTTTAAACTCTAAAGCAACTCACAAAATGAAATTTTTCTTTTTTACCTCTTTAAAAATCTACTTTAGTCTTAAATCAATTCAATCTTTTCTTCAATGTCAATGATTTATTCTCACTATTCTGAATATGATCATTTATGTTCTAAATTACCACCAACAGCATTATGGTCATATGACAAGTCACAACTTTCCAGTTTGACAGGTCAAGGAACAGCTTCAGTATCTTCTGTACATATTTTCAACTTCCCCTACACCTGCTTCACCACTTCCTTACATGACAGGAAGTCTATTTAATAGAAAAAGCAGAAAAGTCCAAGACATCATCAACACATGCTTTCATACAACCAGACATCCTCAACACATGCTTTCATACAACCAGACAAGACAAGAACAACAGACAAAGACACTTTAATACAAGAAAAATCAGAAAGCGATCCCAAACTTGCAACAGAAGACAAAACAGAATTTTAAGAACACAAATAACAAAAATCAAAATAAAGCTTTTAATACAACTTAAAACTGATTTGACATAGGCCAAAGCTGTTTTCCTAACATTGCAGATAAACTGAACAGATAAACATGGTCAAAGAACCATTCAATCACAAATATTATTTGAAAAACCCAAATGAATGACATGAAGAGTTTTTGTCACAAAAACATATGTCTCCCAAAACTATGTATGGTCATTCAAGTGAAGTTTCATTGAAATCCCACCAGTAACTTGACCTGTGAAAGGTGGACAAGATTTTTCTATTAATAGCTCTGACGGCCATTTTGTGCAGCAAAGCAGAACGTGCCGATGATGTGCACAAGCAGGAATGGTACTGATCACTCCTGTAAAGTTTGGTTGAAATCCCACCAGTAGTTTGAGCTGTGAAGGCCGGACAATATTTTTCTATTTCTAGCTCTGGCGGCCATTTTGTTCAGCAAAGAGTAAAGTGTCCGTGATGTGCACAACTAGGGCTGGTACTGATCACTCCTGAAAAGTTTGGTTGAAATCCCATAAGTAGTTTGACCTGTGAAGGGTGGACAAGATTTTTCTATTTTTAACTCTGGATGAATAGGATCAAAGAGAATTTTCTGTTACCTATTGTTCTCCAAGTCACACAAGTACCTCTGGGTTTGTATTGACAGACGGACGGAAGTTCTTACAGGAGAGTAATAATGTGGCTACCTATTGTTCTCCCTATTGTTCTTTTTAGCCACACAAAAGAAAATAGCCACATAAAAGCATTAAGGAATGAATGACATCAAAGAGAAAGAACAGTTACCTATTGTCCCTCTAGCCACAACGGTACTGTCCTGTGAGTGCGGACAGACAGACGGCAAAGGCAAAAACAATATGTCTCCCAATAATTTTGGGAGACATGATTAATAAATACCTCAAATTGCAGGGCTTTTTTCCTTCTATAGCAGGGGCTGTTATAGGACTGCTTCCCCAAAGAATTTTTTTTTTAAATCATGCAGTTTTCCCCAAAATTGAATTTACAGCAAGTTTTTTTCCCCCTTTTGCAAATATACCGCTTTATATACCTTTTTCCCCCAAAAATTAAGGGCAGGGCTGCTTCCCCAACCTGTGAAAAAAGCCCTGGATTGAGTAATACATGTACATGTTAGTATATTTAACTAATATATTTCTCCTTGAAAGTATGAACGATTCATTTTCTATACAGCAAGTAAAATTAAAGAGACTATCCTGTCTCTATATTTAATATCAATAACAGCTTTATTAGCTCATTATCACTCCCACTAGAGTATTCTGCTAATGTCATGCTAATGCAACAACAGGATCGACTAACTGACTGACATATACAATCATGCAACACAATGCACATTTTTACCATGTGTTATATGCCAAGCTCCATACATGCATAAGTAGCAAAAAATGGTGACAGTTAAAGCTAATATTCATAACTTACTTAGGTTTCACAAATTTTTCCGAACTATTCCTAAAATTCAAAAGTTTTGCAAAATTAAGTCTACAGAATCTGATATCTTTTTAGTTCCTGACCTTCATGAAATTTTATCGTCACTCAAATGGCTAAAATAAAGTGAACGAGCCTCTTTTAGTGAATTTAAAATGTGTCCATGGGATTTGGTTGCCTCAATATTCTACTGCTTTGTTAGCCTACAGACTGACAGCATAACAGAAGAATGGACGAACAGGGGCAATTCTAAATCCACTCCACCATTTAGTCTGGGCATAAAAATAGTTTTATTGAATAATGAACTGAGGTTTTTTTTAAAAACAAAGTGTGTCATAATGGTAATACTATCAATATGATATCAAGCCTTTAAAAACATGATCATATCTCATGTTTGTATCATAATGATGTTTTCAACATCATTATAACAACAAAATATGAACTTTGATATCAAAATGCATAAATATAATGATATGAAAAACAATATTAACATTATATCAACTATGGTTACACAAATGGCCTGTTCCATTGGGAAAATGGAAGAGCTACCAGAATAAGAAGAGCTCTTCAGGGCTGTTTGATTGGTCATTGTCTATTTTTCAGAAGTTCTTCTATCTATTCTATCTGGTTGACAGAAGACTTGGAAGTGGAAAAAGTCATGTGATCAAACAGCAAGGCTAACAAGGAATAGTGAGTAAAATAAAACATTCTAAAACTGAGTTGTTTTCATTTTTACTTTCTTCTGAAAACTAATATTTTATCACAATTCGATCAAAAAGTCATTTGGACGCCATTTTGAAATGGCTGCCAAATATTCAATTGGCCTTCTTTTCTGAGGTCTTCTAACATGCCAATTTTCTTCCTAGAAGACTGTATTAGGATAATTATATTTTTGAAAGTTCAAAAATAATCAACATCTCAGACTTTTTCAGACTTATGAACTTAAAAGATAATCAAACATGCCAATATAAGAAAATACAAATAAACTCATTTATGCCTACTGCAATGAACCTTCCGGTAGCCATGCCTCTGTTTAAACAACCATCCAGTAATTTATATTTGATTAAGTATAAGATCAGCATCTTTGAAGGCATTAAAAATCCCATACCTTTATAAAAAGAAATCAGCCTAAACATAAATGTTTAGTGTCAAACCATTCCAATTACAGACATGCTTTTGAAACAATCTTTGGTTTTTCTGTGCATGCTCAATTGAATTGAATGCACTTGATTCAACAAAGCAACAACTTTGATTAACCAAGGGCTAAATAATAAAAGCTTTTTCTTAAAGTCCTGGTCCTAGACAATATAATGCTTGGTCATGACAATTTTAGAAATCCTACACAGCAATTATAAATTTTGATTCTGGTCCAGTTCAATTAAAGGTTTGTTTAGAATAATTTAAGTCTCAAATAGCCAGAAAAAAAGATTTCCTGAATCAAATTATCAGCTAAACGCCTGTTAAAAATCAATGAGAAACATCTGTTTGTGATAATAATTTAGAAACTAGGAAATAATGCAGCAAAAGAGATAGATCTACTGAAAAAATAAGTTTTGGTGATCAACTTTCAATATGTTTTTTTTTTTTATCTTTTAATCCAGCAGAATATCTCTAAAACATTTTTATTAGTTTAAACCTTCCTATAGGGCTGGGATCATTATAATTCAATGACAATGATAAGTCTACTATTCTTAATCATTTACAAGCTAAATTTATATAATGGACTTATCCTGTTTTGAATCTGGAACAGTCCATTACTAGTTTAAGGGATTCCAACATGAAACTGTTAAAATTTTAACATCTTATCAAGTTATGGTGTAGAGTCTGGGTCAAACTGTGCAGATATGCAGATAGGGCCTTGACCAGGGGTTTAAAAACTGTAAAAGGTCAAAGTTTCCACAATATCCTGGGGTTGGAGAGGCCCTGCTTTCAACTGAATAAAACATAAAGGTTAATATCTATTTAATTATAAAATAATACCTAATACATTGAACTATCATCTTAAACTCATTACTAATAAAATAGGGTTTTGTTGTAGCATACCTTTCATTTTTTATCCTCCTACGACTATCAGGGGAGATAAATCTTACATCGTGATCATGTGAATCACTGGATTCGCCCGACACAGAGCTAGAGTACTTACTCAAAGAGCGATCTGTAACAGAAAATGTATCGTATTGTGGGTACATACGAAGGCACAAGCTCAATTATTATAGTCAACAGTTAACCTACTTAATTTCTTAAAGATATAATGCTTAAATGAAGATTTATCAATATTGTAAGTTCCAAAAATCATTATTTTGTAATTTTGTTTGTTTGTTTGGAAAGATATTACCGAATTTACATTTCATGTTAATAAAGTAAGGCAATAAAAAATTTATTTTCTATAAAGTCTAAGTCAAGTTTTGCAATAAGAAATGAATGCATATATTTTAATGATTACATATAATGTGTACTAATATTTGCAGTAAATATTTTACATATTCTTGGATGTTTGAAAATTGTTTTAGAAGCATAATTATATACCTATATAAAATTTCACTTAAGTTTGGTTACACTTGAAAAGTTTTACCAATGATTTTATTTTTTTAATTTAATTTTCATACAAATTAACATAAATTTGGAGGGGTACACTACTGTTTAATCAAATAATTCCACTGACTCATAATGTATACTCACCAAATTTTTCTGTAATACTCGGTACATGATCAAGTGGTATATGGATCAAACGTTTACGCGGCATAGCCTTCTCTCGGTCTCCTGAACACGACGAAGCCCTATAACATAAAATATCATGAAATATTCTTAAACTTACTATAGTTACAAAATTAAGGCATGGACTTACAATATATACGTTGTATCACATTAAAATTTGAAAATTCAAACTATATGAATGTATGCTTGTATGTTACAAAATAAAAAGTTAAATAATAAAAAGTTGTTTCAAGACAGTCTGTGACACATAATGTCAACAGACTTAATTTCTTTTGGACTGTTTTTACAGTATGAAAAAGGTTTTGCTCTTTTTCAACGAGACACAATTATTTTTATAATTTATAATATATACAAATGTTTTTCGGATAAAAATGCTATCTTTATTATATATACAAATGTTTTTCGGATAAAAATGCTATCTTTATTAGGTGTATAAAAAATATAAGTCAACTTTGAACGATGTTAACTCTGGTCACATGGAAATATGCCATTACTGTGGGATTAGTGATGATGTGAAATTAGTGATGTTGACTATACTACCACTCTCCATTAACAGCAATCTGCACAATGAGTTAATTTAATGAAATCTGTAAAAATTGTACCAGGTATGGTATGGTGTTGGTGCTAAGGTAAAGCAGGGTCTTTGAAAGACCCTGGGTAAAGGGTTTTGAATAAGCATGCGAAAGTTAATAAGTTATTTAATTAATAGTACTCTGAATATACATGTATATGAAATAAGCTGGAAGTCAAATAGTCAATTTCAAGAACTGACCATTATCAAATTTAATGATATAAAGATGAAATTGAATTTTTCAACCAACAACTAAAGCCTGGTCAGATTGCATGGACAAAGCCGTAAATGGCTTATCATTTTCAACACTATTCAAACAGTCATACCCATAAATGAAGTGTCATAAAGGCATTGGTTGCTTGTGGAAACCTATTGTGCTATGTATACATAGCTTTTTATGTTGATTACCATTTTAAAGATTTTGTGTAACTTAAAATCTTATCATTTCATCTGTTCTGGAATTGACATTATCATGATTAATTAGGCCTAAAAAAAAAAAGTTTGTTTATGGTAATCCGACCGACCGTAACATTTTAGCGCCGACCGAAACTTATTTACAGCCTTCCAAAAAAAAAAAATCGGACTAAAGCCGTCCCGGTACGGGCGTAACGGATTTTATACCATAATGTGAATTCGTTAATAATTTAGCCACAACAAAATGGCTGCGCCCCGGTCGCAGTCATTGTCAACTTTACTGGCAATAAAAATTGAAAAATGTTAGCAACGAAAAGATGAAATAAGCGTCATCAAATCTGTTTTCAATAGCAGTACGGTGCACGATATATACAAATCATTTACGGGCGGAAAAACATTGGATTTTGAGGCTAGATGTATGGTAAGTTAAAATCGTCGAATCGTCTTCAAAGTGGAGCGTCATTTTCCAGAGCGATTTATATATTACTTTTCGTTTGTTTTCTGGTCTCAAATGTTGTCTCGTTGCACTGCTTTTCATTTAATTATCCCTAAAATTCTGTTGTTTCATTTTCAGACAGAAAGTTTTATAAAACAGTGGAATTAATACAGCTCTGTAAAATTATTAGAAACTGTTATAAATCGCCTTCTAGTTTAAATATAATAAAATTTTAGTACCTTCAATGATACTAAAAAGATAGACACTAAAACAATTTTAATATTTGATGTACTAACAGCCAAAAGGCAAATCAGGAAGTCCATGGTTATACCTGGACCTTGTTTCCTTTCTTACAAAAAAAAAAAAAAATGCCTACCTACCGACCCATTGTTTTTTCAAAGATGTTATCAGAAACAAACCTTTTTTTTTTTGGCCTTATTCAATGCAAGTGGACTGACATTTACTGTATTTTGTATGGTAATCTGCCGCGTTCCTTGCAGTGAATTAATTAAATTTAATCATTTAATGGAACTTATTATACCTCCATCTTTTCCCTGTTAATTTTTCAGATATTTTGTCTTTCTCTAATTTGCTGCTAGCTTCTTCACCCTCTTGTATAAGATACATAGTATGAGATCTTTGTCTTGCATGATCTTCAGATGAACTGTTAGTTTTACTTTCATGCACGATATTTGTTAATTGATGGGCCCCATTTTCATTATCCATACTTATTTGTCCGGGGACTACCACACTTTCTAACCTTTCCTCCAAATCATCATGCTTATGCTTGTGACGCTTCCAAATGTGAAACATATAATTTGTATCCCTATGTGTGCCATCTAGAGAAATGTTTGACAGAAAATTCTTGGCAGCCAACCGGCGAACAGACGATTTTTTCTGATGTTTCATACTCGCAGCAGCCATTTTGACATGTAAGCTTGAATAAAATCACAGTTTGTAGAATATGTTCTGAGGCTGTGGAAATTACCAACATGCCTCGATACCGAATGAGGTGGAGTCATATAGAAACAGTTAAACTGTTTGTGACAGTTGACGTGACCTTTTCGAAATAAAAATTGAATATTACATAAATATCTATAAATATGGGCATTTCATAAGATTTGAATATACTTTTAGACAATGCGTTTCTAATATAAGCAACTTGGCAGTGGCTAAGACAGAATTATAAGACTTCAAAATGCCTTTTTTTTTTTTTTTTTTTTTTAAAGATTTATGTATTTTCGTAAAAATGCAATTCATAACATTTGATGCAATAGCTTGGATCCCCCTCCTACCGGCCTACCTAAATTTGAACACTTTGCACTTATAAATAATCATGTCAGAAACTAGCTAATATATGAAACAAAATATATATCAAATGTAATTCATGTTTATTCATATTCTTCTTTTTTCTTCTTCTTCTTCTTCTTCTTCTACAATAATGGCTATGTTCATTTCTGATACTAAATGATGACCAGTTGATTGTCCAGCTTAATACTACAGGGGAGTAAGTTGCCTGGTTGACAACTGCATGAAAGATATTGATTGTGAAGTGTACAAACAGTTTTTATAAGTTTGCGATTTCTCGATATATGCACGATATGACATTTACTAATGTTAAAAGATATCTTCCATTTCTGTACCCATAATATAATAAACTGTCTAGATCTTCCTGAAGCTGCACTGCATCAATTAAAGCCCTTACAGATCTGTAGATTAGGCAGTCATCTGCAAAAAGACAAACATTTAACTTTACAGATTCAGGCAAGTCATTTATGTTGATCAAAATGAGAAGAAGCCCAAGGACTGACCCCTTGGTTAATCAAAGATCACAGGAGGACTCAACCCGGTACGGAATTAGATCCAACCCGTTGTAGTCTAGAAAATAGTTCTTTAAAATTTTGAAGTGGCCCAATTTAAGTCATCTCTAGTTAGATTGGTCATAATTACCAGGAGCCATGGTGGATGCTGCCCAATCTACAACGACTTGCTGACTGCGAATTACCATAAAACCTTTTATACACGAATATGTATGTAGTACCCGTGATGCTATAGTGGGCTAGTTTAAACAACAGTCTACCGTGGTATACAACATCAAACGCTTTTCTAAAATCCATGATGGCAACATCCGAGTGGCCTCTCTACATGAAAGCAAATATTTCATGACATGAATGAAACCCTAAACTTTGATGAGTTTCATTTGGTAAAGTTTTGATGGGAGGTTAGACTATTCTCTATTCAGAGGAAGATTTGCTGCATATGCATGCACAATATTTACAGACTGCCCCTTCTTATTTTTATTCAAAGATTAATATTGATTTTATTAAATTAATATGTTTCAGTTTTTTACAAAAACTGCTTTCATATTTTTATTTTGTAAATATCTCTTTTTGTGTGCATCGAAACAGTAAATATTTTGATTTTGTGACATTAAAGAACATATCTCCAACTACTTTACCAGCTATTTAAAGAAATAAATGGAGTTGATTTATTTATCACTTGATTTTTATTATAAAAGGTGTTTATGTAATAGAAAGAGCATCGAAACACGAGGCTATCTGATTTGTACGAGGGGACGTAGCCCCCGAGTATTAATCAGATTGCCGAGTTTTTGATGTTCTTTCTCTTTTGTATCGTAGTCAAACATAAAAACACGTTCCATGTTGTCACAATATGAAACCCCGGTAAAAAGTAACCAATAAACGAGCATCTGTATATTATAGTTCTGTCGCTTTCTCTTTCTCTTCCCTAACATTTAGTAAACCCCAGCAAAAATGAGCCAATCAATGGGCATGCTCTGGAGTGCGGGTAACTAATACATGCACTCCAGTTAACGCATGTACATATGTATACGATTTAACTTTGACACATTTTCAACAGAAAGGTCCCCAAACTATAATACAACAATTATCATAATAACAGATGTTTATCAATTAATCACAACCAGAGACATATAATAAGAGTCTCTGTCAGAAACCCTAAACCTTTTAAAATCTTTCATTATTAACTTTTAGATATCAATCAATTTAACACATTTTGAATGTTAGGATTTTCAGGAATATTTATGTCGAATTGAAATATAAAGATAATCTATGTCTCTGATTGTAATGATATTCAATGAATAGATATTGACAAACTTTTCAATACAAATGTATCTTGATTGCATTTTGTAACGTAACACAATTATATTGTTGTTTCATAATTAATCATATTATTTGTAAAAAGATAGAATAAAGAAAATGATAATAAAAAAAATGTTTACACTATTTTCAATAACCCTCATTTTGTTTGAAAGTATTAACAATGATAACAATAATATTGGAGGGGAATAGTGGCCTAGTGGTTAAGGTGTCTGCCTCTCAACCCAGGGATATGGGTTCGAGCTCTAATCGGATAGCGACCATGTTTCTTCATATGACACCGGTTCTGATTGGTTCCATTAATCCAACTCGAAAGTGATTAATATAAATTGCAAGAACTTGTTTCGCAATCGAGCTTAAATAAATATGCTTAAACCATATTTTTTTCAGGGAGTGGGGAGGGGGGGGGGGGGGGGTAGAGATTATACTGTCGTCTGCATTTTCTGTCAGGGGAGGAAATGGTTTTGGGAAGAACCTTCATGAAAGGGGGAGATTAGTCTGTCATTCAGTTCTATGTAGCACCAAGACAGGTGAGTCATGGTAATTTTCAGGCTTTGCTACCTCAGGTGCCCCTTCGTCGAGACTTTTTTTTAAAGTTAACTAACTTTCATATTTTTTTAGGAATAATTTGTCAGGATAACAACTACCGCGTAATTTAGTTCGATGACTTAAATATTTTACAAAGAAAATCGAGCAGACTTCTCGCGAAACACGATATTCGACGAGACAACAATAACCATCCTGTCATGAGAAATGTCACTTTACACATTTTTGTAGTTTTTCTCTTCCTGAATCATATTTAAAGCCTTTCAAGCTGGATTTAAACGTAATGGAACCTGCTGCGGCAGGTTCGAACCGTGTGGTTCGGGTGAATATGATGGAGGGAGTCGGAGCAAGGGTTATCCGGGGTCCTGACTGGAAGTGGGGTAAACAGGATGGGGGAGAGGGTCATATTGGCACTGTAAGAAACTTTGAAAGCCCAGAAGAGGTTGTAGTTGTATGGGACAACGGGACAGCAGCTAACTATAGATGTGCAGGCGCCTATGATCTAAGAATTCTTGATAGTGCACCTACAGGTATTAAATGTTTGACTGCTAACACCGCGCTTTCGCGATATTCTCCCTAAGAAATTGACAAAATTGCACAGTTTTCAAGTGTGTGTGGTAAAATATCGCATATTAATCTTTGAAAAATAGCTTAATTAGAGCCTGACTAAGTCACCTAAGCTTTCTGAACTTTGCCGAGTTTGAACATCATAGCAAAATCAATTTTGTGGCGCATTTCTATTTACCACATGTACAGAACTTACCGCATGTACAGAACTTTTCGTATCACACAGCTTTTGTCAATAACTGAAATCCTTGACATAACTTAGAACTAAATTGATGATAACAGTAACTGCCGATAATTGGCTGCAATTAACACATTTATGTGACATGATATGCAGCTCCATCGAACAAAGTGCCTCTGCAATTCGGCGATGTAAACATTGCTATGAATTGAGCATAATTTATGAGATACTTGTTATGTTTAAAATCTTACACCCAGAATCAGTCTTGCCATATTTGTTAGTAACTGCATGCAACCCCACACCAACCATGCAAATTTACATGCATAAATTAATACACAGCAGGACCACAAGTAAATGTCTGTGAGCATCTAGTTAAAAGTCTAAGCAGCGTCTTTAATACTCATTGAAAAGCAGTTGCACAAATACACATTATACAGATTTAACAGTCGGTAAATTTATTAAAACTGGATATCATTGATTTTTTGGAAGGGAGATTTTTTTTATGAATACTCATTGCATTATATTTCGCATTTAATTTACTCTTGCAGGATTTTGTTTATCTTTTAGGTAAACAATACGCTGCAACACTGTCTTACTAGTACTAAAATGTTAGTGACCTATGTTTTAAATTGAAACATTTTCCTACAAATTCGTCCAAAATATTTTATTTTAAATTTTGGGAAAAAAATTTTGTTTTAAAAAATTAAAATCAAAAAAAATTTTAATGTAAAAAATGTATTGCTATTAAAGCAACATCCAATGAAAACAGTCATTGAAAATGTTATTATAATTTCTTTGAAAAAAACCCTCTCTTTATTTATATAGGTACCAAGAAACAAAGGGGAAACAATGTTTTAATATTTGTAGCAGAAACCAAAAATTTGGAAAAACCGGGAAAGGGGTGAATGTCCCAAATTAAATGATCTGTTTTTCTGTGTGCTCCCATGCGGACAAAAATAAATTTTTTCGACATCGTTTTTACAGGATCAAAAACCCAAAAATAAAAGGGTTTACTTTTATTCTTTAAAAGTTTTGCCCCTAATAGGCTAGAAATTTAAATTTTTAAAGAAAATATATGTTTTCTAATGTTAATCTTTGGAGTAATGGTTATTCATCTGGAGGCCTGGAGCTGTAAAGTTGGTAGGTAGGTTTTTATTAGAGTGACATGATTGTGTTATTAACAATATAGGAAAAATACATTTAACAAATTACAACAACTGGCCACCGTTGGACTTATAAGAAACTTTAAACTATAAACAATTCATAAATAAGATATATAATTAATTCAATAGGAAATGTTAGTTCACATACATGTATATAAAACCAAGCATCCATTACTAAAATACAAGATGAATTATTTTTTTGCTTTATATGATTTTATAAGTAGAATATTTTTGTTTAACAGGATATGTGTTGACTCGAGACGCAAAAGTAAAAAGATCACAGTTCGAGGAATTTTCCCTGGTGCAAGAGTTATTCGAGGTGTAGATTGGCAATGGGAGGACCAAGATGGCGGGAATGGAAGGCGGGGCAAAGTCACAGAAATCCAGGTAGTTCATGAAATATTTGGTAAATTAACAGGAATACCTAGACATAGGTGTAAAGTAATTGAAATACAGGTTTATATATAAATTATATATTTAATGACATCTGGGTAAAGTAACAGAAATACAGGCATATATGTACATAGATTTAATGAAATCTTGGTAAAGTATCTGAAATTTAGGCATCATAGATTTATGAAATCTGCATAAATTAGCAAAAATAAAGACATACTTAGATTAAATGAAATCTTTGTCAGGTAACAGAAATAAAGACAGTAAGACATACATAGATTTCATGAAAACTGAGAAAAGTAACCAAATTACAGGCATTTATTGTACATAGAACAGTTAGGTTTCATGAAATATTGAACCATTTATAACTTAAGTTATACATCAGTGCGTCTTATTTATTAAAAAAATTAGTTAAATGACTTCTGACAATGAATTTTCAACATGTGACTTGATCAAGATTAACTATTAAGTTCATTAGAATTAATGACCATTACTGGAAGTTATTATAGAAAAAAAAACACTAAAAATGTTGGTGTAGAGGCTGATTTCTTGCCACATATTACTTAAGAGATATCAGCCCTTTGTAAGTAAAAATACATGCACATGGCCAATATAGACTAAAGAATTAAAGTATTACAATAATACAATATTGTAAAACATCTAGACCACACATTCTGCTAGTTTTGATTTAATATGTCTTCATCAGAAATGAAAAAAGGCACTAACATTCAATGTACATAAATATATACATGTATGTAGATATTGACTCTGACAAAAACGAAATCATTTAAATGAATTAAGTTAAAATAATTTTGCTTTTCAGGACTGGAGTGCAGCAAGTCCAAGAAGTGCAGCATATGTGCTGTGGGACAATGTAGCCAAGAATCTCTATAGAGTGGGCTTTGAGGGAATGGTAGGTATCATACAAATGAGCTGTGTCATGACAAAACCAACATAATGGGTTTGCGACCAGCATGGATCCAGACCAGCCTGCGCATCCGCGCAGTCTGATCAGGATCCATGCTGTTCGCTATCAGTTTCTTTACTTGTTATAGGGTCTGATAGCGAACAGCATGGATCCTGATCAGACTGCGCGGATGCACAGACTGGTCTGGATCCATGCTGGTCGCAGTTGCACTATGTTGGTTTTGTCGTGACGTGGCTCAAATGTATATGTTAACTTTGCAAAGGCCTGGAAAAGTTTTTTAAACATGTACTTTCAGTTATTATTTAAAATGATCAGTTAAAATCATATACATGTATACTGTTTATATCTGATTAATCTTAAGGCTTACCTTGCTGAATTTTCATAATGGATTTATCCTGCTGTGAATTTGGAACAGTTCATTCAAATTTTAAGGGATTTCAATATAAAAATACAAAAATCTAGCTACCAATATTATAAGAACTATTGGAAGAATGCTAGCTGCAAATTTTTAGAAAGCATGTTGCACAAGTAGTCTTTGGGGGGATAAACCTAGTAAGTAGCAGTTGAATATTATGTTCAGGAATGTTTTATAAACTTTTATTCTGTTTTCTTTATCCATGTCATATTGTGTGTTAGATATCAAAAGAAAATCTTTTGTGAAAACTCCAGATATAACTGTAAAAATATGTTGCAAGTAAGATAGGAATTTTTATTATGCCCCCATTTCGAAGAAAAGGGGGTATATTGCTTTGCACTTGTCGGTCCGTCGGTCTGTCGGTCCGTCGGTCCGTAGACCAAATGGTTTCCGAGTGATAACTAAAGAACCCTTAGGCCTAGGAACTTCAAACTTGGTATGGTGATTGGTCATGACAAGTAGATGACCCCTATTGATTTTGGGGTCAAGGGGTCAAAGGTCAAGGTCACATTGACCTTGTAAGCAAAAACGGTTTCCGATCAATAACTAAAGAACCTTAAGGCCTAGGAACTTCAAACTTGGTATGGTGATTGGTCATGACAAGTAGATGACCCCTATTGATTTTGGGGTCAAGGGGTCAAAGGTCAAGGTCACATTGACCTTGTAAGCAAAAACGGTTTCCGATCAATAACTAAAGAACCTTAAGGCCTAGGAACTTCAAACTTGGTATGGTGATTTGTCATGATCAGTAGATGACCCTATTGATTTTGGGGTCAAGGGGTCAAAGGTCAAGGTCACATTGACCTTGTAAGCAAAAAACGGTTTCCGATCAATAAGTAAAGAACTTAAGGCCTAGGAACTTCAAACTTTGGTATGGTGATTTGGTCATGATCAGTAGATGACCCCTATTTGATTTTGGGGTCAAGGGGTCAAAGGTCAAGGTCACATTGACCTCTTAGGTAAAAAACGGTTTCCGATCAATAACAAAAGAACCCTTAGGCCTAGGAACTTCAAACTTGGTATGGTGATTGGTTTATGACCAGCAGATGACCCCTATTGATTTTGGGGTTAAGTGGTCAAAGGTCAAGGTCACATTGACCTTGTAGGTAAAAACGGTTTCCGATCAATAACGAAAGAACCCTTAGGCCTAGGGACTTCAAACTTGATATGGTGATTGGTCATGATCAGTAGATGACCCCTATTGATTTGGAGTTAAGGGGTCAAAGGTCAAGGTCACATTGACCTTGTAGGTAAAAACGGTTTCCGATCAATAACGAAAGAACCCTTAGGCCTAGGGACTACAACTTGATATGGTGATTGGTCATGATCAGTAGATGACCCCTATTGATTTTGGGGTCAAGGGGTCAAAGGTCAAGGTCACATTGACCTCTTAGGTAAAAACAGTTTCGGATCAATAACTAAAGAACCCTTAGGCCTAGGAACTTCAAACTTGGTATGGTGATTGGTCATGATCAGTAGATGACCCCTATTGATTTTGGGGTCAAAGGGGTCAAAGGTCAAGGTCACATTGACCTCTTAGGTAAAAGCAGTTTTCGATCAATAACTAAAGAACCCTTAGGCCTAGGAACTTCAAACTTGGTATGGTGATTGGTCATGACCAGCAGATGACCCCTACTGATTTTGGGGTTAAGGGGTCAAAGGGAAAGGTCACATTGACCTTGTAGGTAAAAATGCTTTCCGATCAATAACTTAAGAACCTTAGGCCTAGGAACTTCAAACTTGGTATGGTGATTGGTCATGACCAGCAGATGACCTATTGTTTTTAGGGTCAAGGGGTCAAAGGTCATGTAACATTGACCTTGTAGGTAAAAACGGTTTTTCCGATCAATTAACTAAAAAACGCTTAGGCCTAGGAACTTCAAACTTTGTATGATGATTGGTGGTGACCAGCAGATGACCCCTATTGAGTTTTTGGGTCAAGGGGTCAAAGGTCAAGGTCACATCGACCTTGTAAGTAAAAACGGTTTCTGATCAATAACTTAAGAACGGCACTTAGGCCTAGGAACTTCAAACTTGGTATGGTGATTGTTCATGACCAGCAGATTACCCCTTTCGATTTTGGGATCAAGGGGTCAAAGGTCAAGGTCACATTGACCTTGTAAGTAAAAACGGTTTCTGATCAATAACTAAAGAACACTTCGGCCTAGGAACTTCAAACTTGGCATAGTGATTGTCATGATCAGCAGATGACCCCTATTGATTTTGGGGTCAAAGGTCAAGGTCACATTGACCTTGTATGTTAAAAGGGTTTCGGATCAATAATAAAAGAACCCTTAGGCCTAGGAACTTCAAACTTGGCATGGTGATTAGTCATGACCAGCAAATGACCCCTATTGATTTTGGGGTCAAGGGTCAAAGGTCAAGGTCACATTGACCTTGTAAGTAAAAACGGTTTCTGATCAATTAAGTAAAAACGCTTAGGCCTAGGAACTTCAAACTTTGTATGATGATTTGTCTTGACCAGCAGATGACCCCTATTGAGTTTTGGGTCAAGGGGTCAAAGGTCAAGGTCATGACCAGTAGATACTTGATAACCCTTATTAATTGTTTGATCACTGGGTCAGAAGTCATGCATAATTACCTTATCACATGAATAATTGGCTGCTGATAGGGGGCATACATGTTTTACAAACATATCTTGTTTAATTATGTATGTTGTGCCATGCACATCAAAAGTTGATACTACCAGCTAGCGGCTGTTTTTTTATGTTTTATATACAAGTCATAGTCCCCACATCACTACTTAGATAGTTGTATATTGTTTTATATTGTATATCATTATGTGATTTTACAGTCAGACCTCAAGGTTGTTACAGATGCCAAAGGTGGGACAGTGTACCGAGATCATTTACCATGTTTAGGTATGTACTATTTTCAAGTTCATTTCAGCAACTTGTGAAATTTTATTATTCAAGTTCTAAGCATAACAGTAATATCAGAAAGGAAGGTTAATATTAATTTTATATGGAATCCATACAAAATTAAAGTAGCTCCACTTATGTCCAAAAGAATAAAAAAGACATAAAGAGGAACATGTGAATAGAAAGATATGTAAAAGAGAATTAGGAAATATACTCTAATAAATTTAAAATCTTATTTGTCTGGTATTAATAGCCCAATTAGAGTGAAAAGTCTTCAATTCAGGGTTATTTTTCATGATTAGAATAATGATTCTGAAAAAAAGTGAGCAAACGAGATGAAATTTTTGCACAAAAGTTATTTGTCAAGACTTATATCATTTTAACAAATGGAACATTAATTCCGAAAATTTATTTCCAGCCGGGTCATGCCAAAAAACCTTGGTTGAGTCCCTTTAATATTCTGTTCATTACTTTCCTTGAAAATATAAAGAAATACATATATATGTATTTGTTTAACCCATCTACTTTACTGCACACCTGAATTTGTACTGTGTAATATCATACAGCAATACTTTCAAAATTAATATTGATATTTGAAGCTTATCCATTCCTGTCCACTATTTACAGTTTGCAAAAATGGCATGGCACGACCGTGCATACTATGTGCAAATGAGTCATTCGTATGCCACTTTTCTGCCACTGATATTAAGTTGATGTGATTAAACATTTTGAGCTCTTTTGCAAAAGAAACTGTTGTATAGCATTAGTTATGTTCAAACATCTTTCATTCTTTTGATTAAAAATTGACAAAAAAGCCAATGACAATACTCTTAGAAAAAGAATTTTTAGATATTTTGAAAATTGTTGAACAACATTCACCAAGCAGTAGTGTACTTGATGTTTGACAATGCACTACATGTCCACGTTCTTTTCTAAAGACCATATATATTTTTAACACATTTAAAAGGTTTTGTAATTAGAAAGTGGTGGAAACCATGTTAAAATAGTTAATATCAATAGCTATTTTATGGGAATAAGAGGCATTATGTTTCAAATACTTAAAATATATTAAAATCTTAAAGCATGTTTGTTAAAGGGACTCTACTGAGAATATTTTTGACATGACACAAATAGAAATATTTTTCTGAGATTTCTGCATTATTTAGTGAAGGGCTGGACTAATAAATTGTGTGCAAATTTTCAGATCATTCTTTCTATCTGTTTTTCCAGAATCGTCTTCAATATTGTGCAAAATGACCCAAAATGAAAAGTGTTACAATGCTTTTCACTCAAATCGGGTGAAGAATCTCACAAAAATGATTTTCAATTTCTTTCTGAGCATGTTTGTTATTGTTCAAACTTTGCATATTTTTTTTCCCTCTTGATTTTTGTAAGAATTTCAAATTCTATGTTTTGAAGCTTTTTAGGTCTCAGTGGAGCTCCTTTAAAGGGACTCCACTGAGGTCCAAAAGCCTTAAAAGATAACATTTGAATTTCTTACATTGATCAACGTTGGCACTCAAAACAGAAAGATATGTAAACCATAATCAAGAAATATACATGGAAATTTATTGAAAATGTTTTTTTGTGTGCTATTCTAAGCCTGAATTGAGTCAAAAATGGTTTTCAATTTTGGGACATTTTCAAAATTAGAATAATTGTTCTGAAAAAATGGAGTAAGCGAATGATCTGAAATTTTGCACACAGGTTATTTGTCTAGACCTACATCAAATGGAACATTTATCTTGGAAAATTATTTCCAGTCCCTTCATCTCTGACATATTCAGGCCCTAAACTATGGAACAATATCCCTCATTCTATTCGTAAATCTGAAACTATTAGAAAATTCCAAGCTTCCTATATCAGTTGGAATTTCACATAAGTACCTTGGTCTTGCATAGATTAAGTATTAAGTAATATATGTACATGCATTGTGTTTTGAATATGTATTTTGTTTGAATGTACATTGTTTTTGTTGTGTTTTCATGTATATATTATGCATTTTTGTCTTCATGTATGTTATTTGAAAATTTTGCTGTATAACCATTATGTAAATTATGTATATTTTATGTATATTTATGTTTTGAGGCCCACATGGAAGATTGGGAAACCAAATGTGTAGCCTCAGTAAATAAAGACTTTACTTACTTACTTACTTACTTCATGTCAAAAAAACCTCAGTTGAGTCCCTTTAATATCATTGAATCACTATACTTACAGGTGAACAAGGTCCAGGGTCAAGGTCAGGTCCTGGTGGTCTGGCTATTGGTGACCAGGTTAATGTAGATTTAGACTTTGAAATAGTTCAGTCTCTCCAACATGGTCATGGTGGATGGGCAGATGGAATGTTTGAAGTAAGTTTGCTTTCTTGCTCATATTTGATGTCTGAAAATACTGATAATTGCTATACAGTCTTTTTTTTTAAAGTAAAAGAGGCATTTAATTGAATACACGGAGAAGATGTTATGTTTAATACTCTAGATACTACAGGTAAACACAGTACGAATACTGTCATTGTATCTGCTGTCGTAAAAAAAAATTTAAGTAAAAACAAACAAAACAAAACTTGGGACAAATTTGTAGGAAAATAACTGTTGGTAAAATTAAGTTTTCCAATAAATACTAAAAAAACCTCTTTACCTAGTATATTGTATAACTAAATTTTATCATATATTACAGTGTTTAGGACAGACTGGGACAGTGGTTGGTATTGATGAAGATCATGATATTGTTGTATCATATTCTAGTGGAAATAGGTGAGACAATCATTCTTGTATCACAGGTTGGCAGTATCAATTGTTGTTTTTCTGCAAATTTTAAGCCAATATATTTGGCTGTCCTTTCCTCAGATGTAAATATGAGGCAGTATTCTACTATCTTTTTCTGAGATGTAGAGGAAATAATTTCCCTCTCAGCTGAAGCTTACAAAACTCTTCGTCTTTATATGTGCTTGTCAACTACCATTATCTGCAATTCTTTTAAAGAACATGTACTCCTAAACCACAATGTGGATTTTGACCAAACTTCATAGAAATAAACCTAAGTAGGTCTTCCCTTCTACAAAAGAATAAAGTGTACTTGATGAACTTAAAGCTGCACGCCTCCAGATGAGCCAAAATATTTCAAGAAAAACAATTTTGAGAAAAATGTTCTAAAATTTTAAGAAAGGTAAAAACATATAAGATCCAATTAATATTTTACATGTTATTTAATGTGCAGTATTTTATCACCATATTTCTACTGGGTTACTAATGCAGTAAGGGCTTTATTGCATATGTTGACCCCTTTTAGTAATTTTCTTGGATTGTAAGTGCCGATGGCAATATGTAAATTTCCTTATTTTTTCACCTCAAAATATTTTACTCAAATAAATACATTTCCAAAATTTTCATGAAAACTAACATAAATCTGGAGGCGTGCTGCTTTAAATATTTTGCGATGATATCTTCGAAGATTAAAATGGACAGTTTATAAGCAATATTTCAGAATTTAAAAGAAATAAGATGTGTCAATTTATTAAGAAGTATTACCTCCCTTACATTATCTATGTTATTTAAGAGTTTAAAAAATCTAAGACCTCATGAAGGTTAAGTAAGTTCAAATAGTCTCATATAAAAAATTGCAGGTCTGATTTTTTTTTTAGAAGAAAAAAAAGAGAGTTTTATGTGTGATAATTTGAATGGTACATAGATATTTTTGTAAACTTTGGCTTTCAGTTGTCATTTGATTAAAGTTGCTTGCTACAAATCATTTGCAGCATTTAGTTGTGTACTTGAATCTTGCCACTGCCCAGGGATGCCATATAGGCTGGTTTATTGAATGGCGGATGGTTCCACTTAGGTACTCATTCCTATCTGAAATAATGCTCAAAGAGGAATCTACTGTCTTTATCAGGCCTCATGTTTATAAAACTATTTTCTGAGCTCTGTCTCAAATTTCTGGATTTTTATTGGCCAGTGTTTATTGTGCGCATATTTCTTACCAATTACTTACAGTACCTGAGATGTGAGTCTGAGCTGAGAAAACTCCCTGGTCAATTAATATTTTTTCAAAACTCGAAATAAAAAATGTGTATAGAATTATATAATGTCTACCATTCCTTCAAAGTACTTTTATATCATTTTAGATGGACGTTTAACCCGGCTGTATTGACCAAAGTGAGCACGCCTAGTAGTACAAACTCGGCTACTAGCGAGAACGGCACTAACCTCGGAGCCCACGTGGAGTAGGGCTCGACACGCCACTCCACCAGTTCGGCAGTAGGAGATCTTGTACAGATATGCTGAACGATGTGGAGAGAATTAAAGTCCTCAACGAGGCATGGAGAGTGGGCCGAAAGCTATGATGCCTGTAAGTGGATGTTAAATCTTTTCTTTCTATTTAACATGCATGTTTGTGTTGATTGAATTCAACACAGGAGGTTGCTGAGGAAGACATTAATTTAGAAGTTTAATTTTTAATTTCCCCCTTTTTTTTTTTTTTTTTTTTCCCCCCTTTTTTTTCCCCTTTTTGGTTTTTTCCCCCCAAAGGGTTTAAAATTTTTTAAATTTTCCCTTTTTAAAAAACCCGGAAAACCCGGGGCCCTTTTTTTTTTTTTTTAAACCTTTTCGGGGTTTTTTTTTTCCCCGGAAAAAAACCTTTTTTTCCTTTAAAAAAAAAACCCCGGGGGTTTTTTTTTAAAAAACCTCCCGGTTTTTTTTTTCCCAAAAAAAAAAGGGGGGGGAAAAAATTTTCCTTTTTTAAAAAAAAAAAAAAATTTTTTTTTAAAAAAAACCCCGGGTTTAAAAAAGGGGGAAGACATTATTTATTTCTTTTTTTTTTAAACCGGGGAAGTTTTTTTTTTTTTTTTAAAAAAATTTTTTTTAAAATTTTTTTTAAAAAAAAAACCCCCCAAAAAAAAAAAATTTTTAATTTTAAAAAAAAAAAAAAAAACCCCCCAAAAAAAAGGCCCCCCTGGGAAGACATTATTTATTTTTTAAAAAAAACCCGGGGGGGAAAAACCCCCCCCCCGGGGGGAAGTTTTTAATTTTTTAAAAAAAAAAAAAAAAAAAAAGGGGAAAAGGGGAAGACTTTTTTTTTTTGGGGGGGTTTTTAAAAAATTTTTTTTAAAATTTTTTAAAAATTTAAAAATTTTTTTTAAAAAAAAAAATTTTTAAAAAAAAAAAATTTTTTTTTAAAAAAAAAAAAATTTTTTTTTTTTTTTTTTAAAAAAAAATTTTTTTTTTTTTGAAAAAAAATTATTTATTTTTGTTTTTAAAGGGAAGAAAAATTTTTTAAATTTTTTTTGGGGGGGGGGGGGGGGGTTTTTTTAAGGGGGGTTTTTTTGGCCCCTTTTTTTTTCCCTGATTTTTGGGTTTTTTTTTTATTTTTTTAAAAGGGTTTAAAAAAAAAAAGAAACCCCCCCTTTCCAAAAAAAAAGGTCTTTTAAAAAGTTGGGCCTTTAAAAAAAAAAATTTTAAAAATTTTTTTTTAAAATTTTTTTTTTAATTTTTTTAAAAAAAGGGGGGGGTTTTTTTAAAAAAAATTTTTTTTTTTTTTTTTTAAAAAAAATTGAATAAAAGGGGTTTTTTATTAAAAAAATTTTTTTAAAAATTTTTTTTAAAGGGAAAAGGGGGGGGGCCCCCCCTTTTAAATTTTTTTTTAAAAAAAAAATTTTTTTCCTTTTTTAAATTTTGGGGGGTTTTTTAAAAAAAAAGGGGGGAAAAACATTTAGCGGGGTTTTTTTTAAATTTTAAAACCATGGTTCATTTAAAACTTTTAAATGTATAATAAAGGGAAAGTTTTAAAAAAATGAAACCGCCCTTTACGACAAAAACCCAAAATAAAGGGTTTCCCACCCGCATGGATTTCCCGAAAAAGCCTGAAGGGAGTCTGATCAATCCATGCTGTTCGCCTTTTCAAACCCTATTACAAAAAGGGTTTTTAAGCGAACAGCTGGATCCTTTATCAGGGCTGCCGGGGTGCCCCAGGCTGGTCTTGGGTTTCCCTGCTGGGCGCAAAAACCCCCTTTTTGTTGGTTTTGTTTTGACCGGCTCCTATATGTAACCGGGGGGGTCTATAAAATTTTGCAGGGGATTTTAAACCTTTTTCTAAATTTTCTAGTTCTGGGATTTTTTTGGGTTATTTTTAGCCGTTTTTCGGCCCCTATTCCCCAAAAAAAAAATTTTGAACTGTAATTTTTTATTTTTCCAATCCACAGGAAAAAAAATTTCCCCAAAAAGAAAGTTCAAAATAAATATTGAATTAAAAAAAATTTTAAAATCCCATGAAAAAAAATGCTTTTTTCACTGTTATTAGTGGGTTTTAAAAGTTTTGAAGATTTCCCCTTCTAGACAGGATTGTTTGCATTCATTTTTTCTCGCAAACTTTTTATTCATTTATTTTCTCCCAATTTTTAGAAAACATCGCTTTTAAATTCCCTATTCCCCGGGGATTGGTCATGTTTTTCCCCAAAAACCTGGAAAAAAGGGCCTGTAGTTAAACATCTGATTTAGGTATAACTGTAAATTGGTTAAAAAACCATTTGTCAACCTTGGGGGTTGGGGTAAAAGGGTTTTTGATTTCCTTTTTTTCTATTTAGTTTTTAGTCCTTTGGGAGGGTGTGGGGAAGCAAAGCTTTATTTTAAAGGGTTTTTTTTTTCTTTTTCATTTTTCCAGCAAGTGTTAAATTTTCATTTGTAGCATCTGCTTTGGGATTCTTTTTTCCAAACCAAATTAAAGCTGGAAGAGATCATATAATTTTATTTTAGACGCCAAAATTTAAAAATTGTTAAAAAAAAAAACAGTTTTGCATTTTTTAAAGAAAATTTTTATAAAATAAGCACTTTCCATTTAACTAAATAGCCATGCAGAAGGAAAAATTGCCAAATTAAAAATTTTTTTCATTTTTTTTTCAGAAAAAGGGGGGGAAATTTTTTTTAAAAACTTTATGTCTTTACTAAAGATAAAAAAAAGTTTATTAAAAAAAGGGCTTTTGTTTAAATTTCCCCACCCAATTTTTTATTTGCGTCCTTTTTTCGGACTTGGCACACTTTAGGACATTTTCCCTTTAAAAGCACCCCATTTGTTATTTTAAATTTTTATTTTTTAAAAAAGGGACTTGTTTTTATAATACAGTTTTTTTTTAAAAAAAAATTTTTTGTTTTTGAAAAAGCTTTTGATATTACTTTGTTATAATAATGCCCGCAGTTTCAAAATCTGAACTATTGATTTATATAAAATAAACATTG